>NW_025224475.1:204335-206437 GCF_014066325.1 Apis laboriosa | reverse complement strand
TTTTTTTTTTTTTTTTTTTTTTTCGTTTTTTTTCTCTCGCCGGTTACTCCGCAAGTCAAAAGAAGGATTTGAACTGAAAGTTGGCCGGAGAATTGTGGGTTTGGAGGCTGCGTTCGCGTTCTCCTGGCCACGTTGCTTTCGGCTGCCACGCCCAAACTTCTCTGGCCCGTGATAATGCGCCGTAGAGAACCGTCAGCTGTTACACGCTGATATTTTCACCATATTTTCACGGATAAACGTTTTATATTGTTCTTATCATATAATTGAGAAATTAGCCGCAATAATCAATCGGTTGCTATAACGAATTAATATTTGATTAACTTTTTTTTTTTTTTTTTTTTTTACATTACTTCGGGTAGATTTTTGTTTTCTTTCTTCTCTTTTTATCTGATATAGAATAACGATAAATTTAAATCAATTTGAATTTGAAATGAATGTGAAACGAATTAAAAAATTTGTAAAATACTTTTCTACTGAGGCAATAACAACAGGGGGGAGAAAAACAACCCCTTGATCGGCCAAGAGAACGCGATAAAAATAAGTTCGATAAAGGAGGAATGATCGTGGTTGCCGGAAGGATCCTTCGATTGGTCCTGTATAAAGGATGTTCCGGCAAAGGGGTTACAAACATATATTATAATGAATCGGCACCTGATAGTGCGCTACCAAAACACATAGAGATCGATAATATATAGAAATCGATAATAATGTTTGTAATTATAACGGTAATAATAACAACAATAATAACAAGATAAGAATAGAACGATAATAATAATAATAATTCGAACGTCGGAATCACAGAAGCAACAAAAGTAAAGAAACAAATGAACATACCGGTTAACGATGAAAATCAGTGGTTGGAGGATGCCGATATCTGGGCGTAGAACGAAACGACGGTGGGTTAATGTTTTTTTTTTTTTTTTTCTTTAATGGAGAGTTATTTCTTTCTTTTTTTTTTTTTTTTTTTTTTTTTTTTTTTTTTTTTTTTTTTTTTTTTTTAAATATTATCTATATCGCTAGATTTTCATTTCGTTGTTATCTCGTTTTGATGCCCGTTTCTTTGTTCTATTTCGTTTTTTAATTTTTATTTCTTTAAACGACGTGTGCGTGTTTCGTTTTCCCGTTTTTTATTTTTTTTTTATTTTTTATTTTTTTGTTTTGTTTTGTTCGTTTATTATTATTTATTTATCCTTCTGAACCGTATTTATGCGTATTTTATCCGTGTTTTATGTGTTTTTATAATTTTATTCGATTTTTTATCAAGCAGCCGAGTTTACCGAATTACCAAGACGAATTACCGAGTTTTTAAGTTTTCCTCAGAGATATCTTTTCTTTGCACTTTCTCCGATCGATAACGATGGATTACAGTCTATATTTTATAAAAAAAAACGAATCAACCCTTGGGATACACGTATGTATGACACTTAATTTCTTAATGTATCGACGAAACGAAAGGAAAAAAGAGGGCGAAGAAAACCGCGGAACACACCCTCGACTGTCTCTCTTTCACTCCCACCGGCCAACACTATTATATCCGTTTCTCTCCTCCCTCTATCTCTGTTTCTCTCGTCCGAACGTTTGCCTTTTTTCTTTCTTTCTTTCTTTTTCTCTTTTTTCACTCTTCCGTCGTATAAAGAATCTTCGAGATGACGATTCGTTGCCTCGATATTATTATACACCAATCTCTGTTAATGATTGACACACTGAATTTATCTTCGTGGAGAACCGGCGACGTTGCGTTCAATTATCTCTTTCCTCTTTTCCTTTTTCTCTTTCTTTATTCTTTTCTTTCTTTTTGTATATGTGTGTGTGTGTTTTTTTTTTTTTTTTTTTTAAGCGAAGTTAGAATGGGAACCGCGTGCGCGTCGATCGAGATCAATCTTCGAGAAGCTGACTGTTCCAGGGGGTGAAAGGAGATAGTAGAGTAAGGTTTCGGGAAGGACGGTCGAAATGGACGAACGAAACCATAAGATCCCCGCCAGAAGACGCACGTGAAGAAACGTGGAACGATAATCCAAATATATATTCTTGACGAAATTTCTTCCTCTGTTGACGACCGATCGATTCGTACTTCGATTATTTCGTTTTTTTTTTTTTTTTTT
>NW_025224475.1:0-204253 GCF_014066325.1 Apis laboriosa | reverse complement strand
TTTTTTTCGTTTTTTTTTTTTTCTCGTGTATTAAAACCCGGATCGGAAGATGTGTTGTGCGTGGACACACACGACGTTTTCTTTTTTTTCTCGATTAAAGTATTTTTCGTTGACACGTGGGCGGGATAAAGCAAGAATGATTAATCGGTGAGGACGATTCTATACATGTACCAACGATACGAACGTATTTGTCGAATTAAAGGGTCAGAAATGAAGATATACAAGCAAATAGTAAGAATGTTGCGGGTATAACGGTGTCTACAACGCAATGCCTTTATGTGGTGCGGTAACTAAACTGACGGAGCCAGGCCCTGCCGCCAATCGCTGCACCCTCTGCTGCCCGCTACCACCACCGCCCCCGACGCTACTAGTTCTGCCTAGGCTAGAGGGGTGGGAGCTGCGAGGAGGATAGAGGTCGAAAGAAACGATCAAGGAAAACCCGTTGAACAGAGTAGGATCGACGAGCGTGGCGGAATGTACGCAGGCGCCGAAAAGAGGCAATGACTGCACCCTCTCCCTGGATCACTACCACCGAGCTATCTCGTGGCACGCCACCTTTCGATGGAGGGGTTGCGATGGCGGCGTATACACGCCGGTGCTGAGAAGTGGTGCTGAAGCAGGAGAAAAAAAAAGGTTAAGAGAAAAAAAAAAGAGAAAAATAAAAAAAGAGAAAGAAAGAGAAAAGGTAGAAGAAAGGTAAAAATATAAATAACAAGGGGGACGGAAGTCGAAGGAAGAAAGAGTGGAATGAAAATGTTGGAGGGAATCAAACGAGAAACTGTATCTTCTCTAGACACCCTGGCCGAGTGTTCGTCGACGCGATTCGGGAGATGGAAAACCGGGGCACGAAGAGTGGCGAGGGAGAGGCGGAGAAAAATGCGCGAGGCGAGGGGCGGAATCTACGCAGGCGTCGAATAACGGAGGAGCAAGTAATCCCTTGCTTCGAAATCGTCGTGACGTTAACTCGTTAAGTGTGAAAAGTCGCAGGGATGTAACCACGGATGTGGATTTATTATTTCGTCGAATGATATTCTGCGACAAAATGCGCATACTTTTTATGAGAAATAATTAAATATATTAATGTTGTGAAATGTAAAGACACAATTTTCAAGGTTTGATAATTTGAACAAATATATCGAAAAATTTGTTTCGACGAAAAGAAGAGCTAGAAGGTAGATTGAAGAGCTAGTTGGTAGATAGAAGAGTATATGTCGGATAGAAATAAAAATGAGAAGATTACTCTTTGAAATCTCTGGATTATTACGATCAGTTACGAAGGCTATAAAGACAAAGAAGTAGAAAAAGAGAGGAAAAACGAAATCGAGGGTAGTTGCGAGGCACGCAGGCGCTGCGGAAGGGTCGTGAACAATGGCTGCTCCCTCCGGAGATCCTCTGGACCTTGCAACCATCGATACTGATTGAAAGAAAACTCTCAAATGGTATATATGCAAGGGAGAAAGAAAGAGAGGAATAAGAAGATTGAAAACCAGTTAATGGACAGCTGTTGATTGAACAATCAAGCAAGTGAAACGAAAATTTTGAAAGGAAAAAGAAAAAAAAAGGACTATTTAGCCTAAAATAATAGGATAATTTCCATACAGATGGCAGAAAAAGGGTAAAAGATTGAGATCAAGAAAAAGCAAGCTAGATGATACGAAAAAAAGGTACTAATTGCGAACTCGAGTGAAGCGTGATGATTCTCTCGCAGACAAGATTCTTTCGCAGAAAGAAGTTCAAGCGTCGTTGTTTCAACAACGTTCGTACAAAAACCTACTAAAAAATGGGAGAAAAAAAATGAAAGATAATAAAACAAAAAAAGAAAAGAAAAGAAAAGAAAAGAAAAACATTAACATGTTTCTATTTAGATACAGTTGAAGAAATGATAAATTTCTGTCTGTAAAAATATATCTGAATATTTCGTGGGAGAAGTTTCGTCTCGCTGTCGCGGTTCGAGAGACAGGGGTTGAATTCGAGGGGGAAAAGAAAAAATGGCTAGACGTGCGGGGGAGGGCACGTGCGCAAGCGCTGCACTCGAGGGACAGAGAAGAAGGGGTGGATATTCAGGGTCCACGAACAAGAGAGAGAAAGAAAGAAAGAAGTGGAGTGGAGGCTTGAAAAGGAGAAACGAGTGCAGGAGAGAGGGTTGGTAGAGCCCGTGCAGAGCTCGAGAACGCAGGCGCCACGTTGAAAATGGAAACCGTCGTCCCAGGGGTTGACCTCCCTCTTGTGCGAGAGAGCTTTTCGACCGTGCGAATGCGGCCAAATTTCGCCGTCCCTTTACCACATAGTTCATCCACATTCCCCTCTTTTAACCATCCTCCCTCCCCTCTTTTAACGTGCACGGATATTCAACAAATTTTCCAGAAAGTTAAACTCGAACCGAGTTTCGATATTCAAAATCCGACAATTCACTTTTTTTCTCCTTCCCTTCCCTCGTTGAATAATAATAATCGTTTTAACTTCTCGACTTCTGTTTATTCCCGTCCTTTGCCTCCTCTTTTTTTCTTACCTCTTTTTCGTTGTAGACACAAGATATTAGAGGCCTCGAAATGAATCCCTCCCCCCTTTTTTTTTTTTTGTAGGAACCCTAGCTACCTGGAGGAGCTACTGCATTCATCACGGGATATTGTAACGCTACCCCCGGTGGAATCTTGAGAAGACACGTGCTGCATAAATGGATCCACGTGCCTCAGGTATCGGTTAATCGTACAATAGATGCACCGATAATGAAACTTTAACGAAGAAATAAAAATCAAATAATAAAAACGTTTTCTATTATAACACTTTTGCCTTTCAATCTCAACTTAATAAAAGATACTATAATATAATAAAAGAAAAAACTTAAAAGGAAAACAATACTAAATGCATAATTTATAAACGCGTCTCCCTTTTCGAAACAAACGAGTCAAATTATAATGTGCACTTGATCGACGTTTATCTTATCTAGGATCAAGTCCAAACGAGGAAAGTATCAATCGATAAGGGACGTGGTATGCAACCCAACGCGAATATCATTTTCACTCGAACGACGCGCTAGTCAATGTTAATGAACACCCCTGCGAAGAGCGTTCGCTAATGACTCGGACATGGAATTACGAACGAAATAATTGGTTTGCTCGTCGCATTTCGCCCGTTACATTCGCAACGCGAGAGATACAAGATACGTGGATGAAAAAAAAAGTCGTGCTGAGAAAAGAGCTGCCCCAGAAGGGGTCGAAAGAAAGCACGAATGCGGCGAGGTAGGGGAGAGACGAAAAAAAATGAGGGGATGATAATCTAATGGTAAATAGCATGCATACGAGGACAGGCGAGGGCAATAGCGTAGACTGCGAAAATCTATTCTATCGTTTCCCCCAATTGAATGCCAGGAGGGGGAAAATTTTTCGAATTAGAATCTTAAATTTAATCTTAACAATTGTTCGATCCGAAGAATCGAAATATCCAAACAGTGAATAAGAGAATAACGAGAAATAATACTCGTATCGTAATTCTAAACGTACCAAAATCGATGAATCGGGAATAAGAAAATTGAGGATTAAAATATTATCTCGGGCTTCGATTCGAAAATTGACAATTGATATAAAAAAAAAAAAAAAAAAAAAAAATAGGAAGACAGAAAAGGGGGAGAGGGCAGCATCGCGTAATCCCGTCTCGGCCAATTTATAACGCTCCTCCTCTTTGTCCCAAACTTCCGTTTGTCGAGTATCCTGGGAACAGGCAGTAGTACGTAGTCCAATTGCCCCCCCCTTGCTACGCCATTGGGCGTGGGGTGGCGAGAGGAGCTCGGTGCCCAACGGCACAGGGGTTTCGAATATCGATCTCTCGCGTTCTCCTAGTCATTCACTCTCTCTCTTCTACACTTCCACTCCGCTCTCTCTTTCTCCTCGTTTCTCTCCCTCCACCGTTGCACGGAGCTCGGCTGCGAACAACTCGAAGGGGGAGGGAGGGGACAGAGAGGGGCGAGGGAAGGAAGGGTTCACCAGGAAGTCCCAGCCAAAGCCCAGGAGCGGAGGACATTCACCAGTCGAACAAACACACGCACATGCACCCACCACCGATGCGAAACTTTGCCCGGACCGCAGCCCTCCAACCTTCAAATTTCACCGTTTTTTTTTTTTTTTTTCCATTCTTCTGATTCGGCTTCGCGGTTTTACCCGGTTCCAATTTCTTCGGAAATATGCGATTTCCTCGTTAGAGCTTAACATTTTCTCGATGCACGTGATCAGGGAGAATATTTGTCTTTTGTATTAAATAAAATCGTGTGCGATAAAATGATAAAATGACTTCGATAAAATGATAAAACAAAAACACTTCGATAAAATGATAAAATGATAAGCGTGTCTCTCTCTCTCTACAATCGTGAATCTTGGAATCATTGGAAGTTTACACATAAATTTCGAATACGGGTACGGTAAAAGTTTCCAATGAATCTGAAAATTATTGTTGCAAGTTGGTCGGGCGCAGTTGTTGAAGAATTATTTGAATACAGAAGTATCTTTTAGGATGTACAGGCGAACTTCCATAATTCTATCCCTTCTCTTCTTGATGACGCGCCATATTTGCGTTTGCTCAGCCGGGTCAAAGATAAATATGCGTGACTTAAGCCCGTTTTGCATGTTGCACACGAAATCCGTATGCGTATATCCGGGAACGAGGTTGCACACGTTGCAAGGGAGGCTGCATCTATGCAGCCTTCTTGATAATCGAGCTGCGGTTACGTATATGCATATTACGTATACCTCCACACTCCCGTGGTTCCGCCCTCGTTAACCGAGAAATTGCGGATCTTTCGTTTCATAAAAAAAAAAAAAAAAAAAAAACGAAACAAAATTATCTCGTACAGTTCGAAAGGGTATTTAAAAAAAAAAAGATTCTTACTCTTCTCGATCGTTACATCGATACGAAGAAAAAAAGGATAAACCGTTGACGGGGAAATATTTGCGACGGAAGAGAGCGATCGATCTTCCTGCTATCATCGGTTGATGGATTGTGTTTCAGGGAGGGAGTAAAATCCTCAGCTTTTATCCAACTGAAATATAATACCACGTGTTACAACACGTTGATACTCTCTATCCTTCCTTTTCTCCAATGAATCTTTCCCATGCTCCAATGTTCGTAAAAGAACATCGTGCATTAGTTCTATGAACTTTGGAATGTAATCAAGGTTAAGACACGTCGTGGTCGAAGGCAAAAACGAAAAGAAACAGGGACATCGCCGTATCGATTCAACAAACCAAGGAAACCAACGCGTGGATTCGCCACTACTTGTGTCGTCCAGTCGGCCAGGCAAGAGGTCGAGGATCGTGTGGACCACATTAGGAATAAATTCGATTCTTCTCTCCGACGAGTTATGTCCGACGGAACAGGTACGTAGTGTATCGACTCGATTCTTCTGGAGAGTTAATGCTAATAACCTCGAAATTCGTGATGTTCCGTGATCGAAACGCGAGGCACGTAACAACATCGCGCCGCACCGTCTGTTCCGCGTGATCGCACATCTCACACAACACCGTTTCATGCATCAACGTATACATGTGTTCCTATATATCCATCCTGACATCCATTTCCCAATGGATCTTGTGTGATCCGTCAAGTCGATCGAATCTCCGACTTAAGAAGCAGTCACGCAACAAACTCGACTCGCTTATTGCACTTTGACATTTGCCAAGTGTTCCTCTTTAAAGACCAGTCAACCTCGTGGAATATAGATCGTTGGAAGAATAATTTTTCAGTCGGTTTCCCGTTGGTTGAAATTCGTAGCTATACTCTTTGTATATTCTTTCCGTGTTTTTCCATTGCCATTAGATTATTAGACACTTCGGGGGTATTTTTTTTTTCTTCTTTCTTGATCTAACTTCCGTTTTCCGAGTCACAAAATAACGAGAAATAAAGTAGAAATCTTGTTTATAATATCGTAGAACTTGAGAGGAAAAACGATTGAAATTGACTCTCTTTATTTTTTTTTTTTTTTTTTCTCATTGAAAGATTTAATAGAAATTCAATAGTGCGTGTTAAAGTGTGTCCTTTCTCTTCTTATTATCTACACGTTCTATATTCTTGATCGTTCCTGACGCTTTTCTACCCGCTCTCTTTGTTCCCCGCTTCTAATTGCTCTTCTCGACCATCAGTTCTACCAGCGTCCTCAGACCTCTTTTCCCTCCAATTTCCCAGGAATTTTCTCTTTTTTCTTTCTCTCTCTCTCTTTCTCACTTGCACAACCGTAATTGCGGCGTGGCAATATGCCATTTGTCCAAATTATACAAAGCTTCCTTTGGAAGGGAAAGATGAAAATTATCCCGATTGGTGAATATCATCAACCGATATCAATTATCAAAAATTTTGAGGGAAACCTCGATTTCTCACACGAAAATTGAACAATCATCGTATCGTTCGATGAATTTTTCTACGAAACGAGAATTTCTCATTAATTTTTATCTTCTTGGAACTTTAATCGATCGAGGGAACGAGTCACTGTCAGTCACTACCATTGACTGATTACACAAAGTTCACGTGACAATATAACACGTTACCGAGTTCTGCGTCAATCGGTGAATCATTGATAACGGAATTGCGCAATGGAAAGTCACTATAGCCCGACTGACAGCCTCTAATTTTCCTTTTCCTTCCTACCTTCCGTTCCTTCCTTCTAAGGCTATAGGCGCGCAACTTTTAGCCATCCGACGTGTCATTTACCGTGCATCGTGGCGGGCTGCATGGAAATAGATATCGAACAATCCTGATATAGAAATCCGCACGCGACGCGTTATACGCCTCCTCCCCTCCTCTCCTCTGATAAAGAATAATGCATAAGAGAACGGGGTTGAACTTCGGATACGGCGATGCGATACGTGGCGTACACGTCGAAGACGTGACGTGTACCTTTCCTTGTCTCTGACCGTTTCTTCCGTGTACAAGCCACGTGGATAAGTCCGATAGTGTAAAAACAATTTCTGAATCGATCGTTTCCTCGAATCGTTAATAACATCGGAGGAGAAAATCGAGAGATAAAAGATGGAATCGGTGGATAAAAAATGAAACAAATCGGAAAGTTGAAATCAGTTTCATCGGTTCGATTCGAAGAGGAGAGACGTTTTCGTGACGTAAACAGCTCTTTAACCATCGTTCGTTCCCACGAAATTGCGATGAGCAAGGATTATTCCTAGTTTCTAGAAAAGATACGAGCAAATTTGCGGGATCAACATCAAAAGTAAATTGCCGGATGGGCTATCTCCCCTCCTCTTCATTTAGATTTCGATCAACTAGCATCTCGTGACCGCAAACGACTTCGATCGTTTCGCTGAACCTCGTTCTAGAGATCTCTGACGCGTGGCAGCCACGCGAATTCCCGCCAATCTCGTCCGATTGAACCGCGCGAAATCACGAACACGAGAGATTCCTCGCACGAGAACCGACACGGGAATTAACCTAACGTGCTGATCCACGGCACGATCAGATCCACCTTATTCACGTAGGTGGTGTAACACCCGCCATAAAAGGTAGCTAAACCCAAAGGAAAGCCAGTCTGTTCCCGCTTCTTCTGCTTGACGGATCTCTGTTCTATTCTCTTCAAGGATGGATCCGTTGGAGCATACTAGCCTTTATCAAAGAGCCGGTCAGATTGTTTCTTTCCTTTCCTTTTTCATTTATACATTATATATGAATCGATTCGTTCCTCTTAATATCGTATCCGCTTGTTATCCGCTTGTTTTTGGAAAATCTTTCGTAAACGGGAAATTCAAAGAGAATGTATCATTGTGCAGAGAGCGAAGACAGCGATGCAGAAGGAGGGTTGGGCAACGTGAACAAGATGATAATACGACCGCCAGGCCATAGCGGGAAGGCGAAGAAAGGACACATCTGCTTCGACGCCTCGTTCGAAACTGGCAACTTGGGCAGGGTGGATCTTATCTCGGAATTCGAGTACGATCTGTTCATCAGGCCGGACACTTGCAACCCGCGACTTCGTATGTGGTTCAATTTCACCGTGGACAACGTGAAGGCTGACCAACGAGTGATCTTCAACATAGTTAACATATCGAAAAGCGCGAATCTGTTTCGAAATGGGATGACACCGTTGGTAAAGAGTAGCAGCAGATCGAAATGGCAAAGAATTCCCAGGGACCAAGTGAGTCATCGTGAACAGAAGGAAGAGATATGTATATATATATATATATATATCGAAGATTTATTCTTCAAAAATTTTTATCCTAGGTTTTCTACTACAAATCGGCGCAACATCAAAACCATTACATCCTCAGTTTCGCCTTTTCTTTCGACCGTGAGGAGGACGTGTATCAATTCGCCTTGACGTATCCCTACTCGTACAGCCGTTATTTGGCACATCTGGACAATCTTTGCACCAGGTTAACGTATACGAAGAGAGAAACAATAGCCACGTCGATACAAAAGAGGAAGATCGAGTTGGTGACGATAACTTCGAATCTGGACGACGTTCAAGATCGTTCGAGAAAGGTGGTGGTTGTCCTCGCAAGGGTATATCCAGGCGAATCACCCTCCTCGTTCGTTTGCCAAGGCCTAATGGACTTTCTGGTCAGTTCCCACCCCATCGCCCAAGTGTTGAGGAATTACATCGTTTTCAAGATAGTGCCAATGTTAAATCCCGATGGTGTATTTCTTGGTAATTATAGGTAAATATAGAGAATTTTTTTCCCTCGATATGATAAGATGAACGAGTAAGTAAAATATTATCTTGTTGAAGATCCACCTTGATAGGGGCAGATTTAAATCGCTCGTGGAACAAAATTTCTGAATGGCTTCATCCTGCATTGGTAGCAATTAAACCGATATTGAAGAATCTCGATAAGAATTCCCTCACGCCATTAGATTGCGTCTTGGATTTGCACGCTCATACCAACGCAACAGGGATTTTCGTTTATGGAAACACGTATGACGATGTATACAGGTATCTTCGATATTTCTTTTGATTTTTTTTTTTTTTCTCTTTTTTTAAATACATGTCTGCCTTTATTGTATTGTTATATACGACACTATCTAATCAATGGCTGCCAGCCTCTCAGGTACGAAAGGCACATCGTGTTACCGAAATTATTGGCGCAGCACGTTGAAGACTATGAAATAGGGAACACGATGTACAATCAGGATCCTCATAAGGCTGGAACTGCACGTCGTTATCTGTGTTCTATTCTGAAGGAACACGTGAATTGCTATAGCATCGAGGTATCGATGTACGGATACAATAGAAAAGCGATGCCTGGAATATTCCCATATACCGAGGAAGGATGTATCCTTTGATATATGTATACTTCTATTTTCCACGAGTAGATTATTTTCCGTATAAATAACTTTCTTTTACAATTTGAAAAGTTCTCGATTTCGAAGAGTCCTATCTTAAGAATCGTCGTAATTCAAACATTCGATGAAATTGTAGAATCTGGAATAATACAAAAAAGAAGTTTGAAACATCGTGTTCAATGTTTGATAATAATTTGATAAGATTCGATTGAAACTTAGGCAACCAACTAAATTTAGAGCGCCACAATGCAAGCGCAACATCTTGGCGAAGATAATTAATCGAAAAACAAATCGTCGTCTTAAGGGCGTTCTTCACGAATGGAGAACCGCTGGAGAACTCGGTCGTTTATTCTACAACGTCCCCGTTTTTCGAAGGAAATTAAGCAAAGTGCCGTTGAATAATTTATATCACGTTCAATTGAAGGGCTCGCATTAAAAAGTTTTTTCTGTCGATCGATTATCTGACGCTCAACGTAGGCTTCTTAGAGAATCTATCGATGACTTGACTAGCCTAATTAAATCACAGATTACAGATTAGGACGCAATCTGGCCCGCGTCTTCCTAGAATATTACAAATTAATGGGCATCATCCCGACCGGCCTTCCCGATCAACCATCCACCAAACGAACGAGACAGTCACGGCCGAGGCATCGTATTCTTAGAGAACCTAGGCCAAAGACTTGCAGGAAACCAGCGCCTATACATCTTGCCAGTATTCACGAGTAATTAATTTAAACCGTTTTCTTATCAATTCAATGATACAATTCACCTTTTCTTTCCTTTCCTTTCCTTTCGCTTCACTTTTATCTTGAGAAAACTTTCCAATCCTGATTTTCGATTAAACCGTAACGTAAGAGTCGAATCGAGCATTGCCGTTAATTCTTTGTACTGTTCGAGGAAAAGAATGAACAAGTTAGATGACACGCGAATTGTGACTGGCAGGTACTTTCAAGAGGAGACAGAGATGGCCGCGAGCGGCGGTTGTCGATCGATGAGCGGCACGCGGATGAGCCAGCTTGGGACCGGAACTGGAAGTGGAACGGGCGTCGGCGGGTGCAGGAACCGGAGCTACAGGTTCCGGAGCCCCGGGGCACCGCTCGACAGGGTGCAGGCCCTGTCCAGACATCCCGCCGAGCCGAGGCTCACCATTATCGATTTCAATCAGCTGACAAGGGGCGGTTTGGAACTTGCTACCAGCAAGAACAGGGCAAAGGTCGCTCGAAAAGCCGTGAAATCCAACAGATAGCTATCTTCTATGCGCTTATTCTCGTTAATCGATAGATAAACTATGATTCTTCGAAACAATTTGAAATTCGTGAAAATTCCTTTCGTTAAAATTCTTCATAATAATATTCTCGAAATTTTTCGTAACGATACCTAGAAAGAAAGAATAATGTAATAAGAAGCGTATGTGATGCGAGCTCATCGATATTATCGTATAAATTTCGTAAAAAAGCTTCTTTACGCAGTGTATGTAGGTTAACAACTATCTCCGTATACAAAAATAAAATTGATAGATAGGGATATAAAAAGTCGGTAATGGCAACAACGATATGATCCAATGATTCAAGCGCGCGATATCAAATCGTAAAGGATTGATTTATAGGGTTGTTACGTTCTTCTGATGTCATACACGTGTCATTTTTTTTTTTTTTTTTACGTACTTTTCAGAATACCCGTTGATTTTACTCGTCAAGAAAAATCTCTTTATAAATATGTTTATGCTTTCTTAATTTAAAAAAATAATAATAATAATAATAATAATAATAATAATAATGGAGAGTCATATATTATAATTTAAAATTATCACTATAAAATAAATGTGTAAACGTTAAGAAATAAAAGAATAAAAAACATGCACAATCTCTTTTATATGTTATCTCTGTTATATTAATTACATGAAAACAATACCCCCAAACGAGACATATTTTATTCTATTAGTTAACCATAATTTGATTTTCTGTGTCTTAAAACGAAAATTTATATCTCACAAAAAAAAAGTAAAATATTCAAATAAAATTTCTTATGTTATAATGATATATATGGTGCAAATAAAATCAGATAAAACGGTAATCTCGTCTAAGGGTTTTTCCACATCCACTCGTCTCTATTATTGAGAGCTTCGTGGAGGAAATCACGAAAAGAGATCACAAATAGAGTGCAAAAGCAACAGCTTTTGCAGATCACATAATAGAAATTTGTCCACGTACCTGAATGCGAGAATTACTTTTCCTAAAACTCAAGTAACCCGCGGGCTTGTTGCACGCGCATTGGATGGACAGAAGACGCAGGTACTACGGGATCTGTACACTTAATCAGGTACGGATCTAAATATACGCTAACTGATCGCGATTGTATCCGTACATTGAGCATATGACAAACAGGAAAGCCGGGATAATGATTATCGAACGGGCTATTCGTCAATCACAACAAACCAATCAACGAATGATTCCTTTTTTTCTTTTATATACGGATTTCTTTCGTTTCTTCTATCTTTCCTTTTTTTCCCCTTTTCTACACGTGACCAAATTATATATTCAAAAAAAGTTATCCGTTGTACGCGCTCGCGCACGCTTCTGTATACGTTTGTATACGTGTAATATGCGTGTATATGTAGTGTGTGTATACGTGATGGGAATTAACGTGATCACGTACATATATGTTGCATGTATATCACCGGTGTATGAACGTGTCGCGCGCAACCTTTTTATAATATATTATTATGCATGTATACGTATATGTGTGTGTACTCGTGTATGTGTGTGTATCAACGTGTCAATCAATCGGAACTGAAGAATGAACTAAAACGGAAAGAAATGAAACTATAGCGAAAGAAGGGAGCAGATAAGCGGCCAGTAGCTCTTCTACTCCTGGGCTCGAGACGGAACTGGCCCGTGGGCCGTTCCGCTCAACACCACTTCCACTCTTCTCCCTCTACAACCTCCCCAGCTAACCCATTCCCTAAACTTCCCCACTCCAACCCCCCAGAACCCCCTACCTTCGTTTCAACCTCCTCCACTCCCCTAATCTAGTATCCAGTGCGACCACCGAGCCGTCCGGTACTTCGGGGTTGGATGATACTAGGGCGGTGGTCGTTGAACCAAGTATATAGACGAGCTGTCTGCGTCGTACTGGTTGCGCAGGGAAGCCTGTTTGTCTCTTTCTCTATCCCTTTTTTTGTATCCTCGTTCTATCCCTCGTTTCAGTTTGCTTCGCACCCCCCAGCTCGTAATTTGCATTTTCCTATCTCTTCCTCAATTTCCTTTCTTTCTCTCTCCATTATTTTCCCCTCTTTTCCCTCTGTTTCTCCAATCTCATTCCCAATATACTCTCACTCTATTCCTGTCTTTTTTCTTTTCCACAATTCATCATTTTTTATTTTTCCTTTTAATATTTCTTTTTTCATTATTTTTTCAATTTCATTCCTAGCATTTTTTTTTTCTTTTACTTTCTCTTTTTTTTCTCTTTCAATATCTTCGAACTTGTCTCACTCATTTTCTCGTTCTTTCGTTCATTTCTGTCCCATTTATCTCTCATAGTCTTTCGATCAAGCGTACATTCAAATATTCTTCGTATTCTCTATCTTCGTGCTCTTTCACGATCTTGAACATGTATGTCTCCCCAGGTATAACTAGCGACCTCTATAAAACCGAATAAACACAAGCGGATTGCGACGGGGAGCTACTATTATGCTTGTGAACTAATAATGAAATAATTCTGGATCATGTTGGAATTAGAGAAACTCTTTGCAAAAAATCTTGCTTCTTGATTTTTTATTAACTATTGTGTTTTTCATAAATCGTATTATTAGATACGATATCATTTTTTTTCACGAATTATGTAATTGAAAAGTATTTGAAAGTCAAACTTTCAAATATAAAATATAAAAATATAAAATTGAAAAAAAATTGAATAAATTTGAAAAAAATGGAATTTAATTATTATAAATTGATCAAAATTTTATTAAGTTATAATTTAAAAATCTTAATAAATCTCTGTATTATACGATATATTTTGTTTATATTTCTATAAATATTTATGAGATATCTATAATTTGCAATATTCAGAAATAATAGAACATAATTACAATAAGTATATTACTAAATTTAGTCTTATATATGAAATCAGACATCATGCAATAGCAACCACCTACAATACCGAGTAAAGCCGAATTTTCACGAAATCGCGCGATCTACATAGGTACAATGTGGACAGAAACCGACCCTGATTATTCAAACTTAACCCTTTTACAAATATTTCTTTTATCTTACATATAGCAAAGAATTCTATCATTTGAAAGAGAAGCTATATTATTATAAAAAAATTTCAATTGAATATCTTGCATAAATAACAGAAATTTTAGAAATATATCATAAATATAAAAAATTTAATTTGGATAACCTATCTAATATATATATATTTCGTATAATCAATAAAAGAAAGAGATCGAAACTAGTTGCATTCATAAAAATTGATTGGCTTATTGTTATAAATTTCTTTAATTTTGAAATAATTATTATTATTATTATTAATAAATTTTCATTCAAAACATTATTTCTACATTTTAGACACAAAAATCAATTTTTAATTTTTATGAATAAAAATAATTTGTTTAAATTTCAATATCAATGAGTAAAATATATATGTATATATTATATTAATATGAAATTTTTCTATATATACTCACCGAATACAGCTACGTTATACATTTTCTTGAAGAAGAAACTATTAACTTCATTTGATTGGCGATTTGAACCTTTGAACGTTTTACTACTTGTTTGATTGTATCTCTTAGTGATAGATTTTAATACAATGCACCGATACATTGACCGTTAAATTTTTTAATGCGCGATTTGAGGTTATATTTTACAAAATTATTTACACCATAGATTGAATAACGATTATACACTTTTGTAATTAAAATTTATATTTAAATTAGAAAAATATTTCATGTACACGTTTTTATATCTATTCGACGAAAATAACTATCAACAATTTTAAAAAATGATTGTAATTGAACGCAATAACACATTATTGACAATATTTTTTATCTGAATATTAACTTCTTTAATCTCATTAAATAATATTCATTGAATTAACATAAATATATTATAACAAGACTCTTATAAAAAATAAGCACATTTCGAAATGTATAAAAAACTAATTTTTATGAATATATCATGTTACAGCAGTTAACTGAATAAATGTTCAAATTTTTTATAAATGATCACAACAAAAAATTACTATTTTGTCAACAGAATATTTAACGTAAATCGAATAAACTTGAAAATTAATTGAAAGTTTGGATTTATTCAATCATACACAACGACTTTATTATACACTCTAGTTGTTCAATTTCAACATCTTAACGCGGGAAATCGACATAGTCTACTGACGCCATCTTGCGTTCTTCTTACTAAAGTTTCCTTTTTTAGAAAATTTAAATTTATTTTTAACTATATGTATTTATGCGATAAAATTATCTTTCTAAATATATAAGTTTTAAGTTTTTTAAATTTATATAATTTAATAATATAATGTATGTTTATTTGTAAAAATTATTTTATATTTATATATCATATTATTTATTTGCGATATTTTCATGAAAACTGCTTAAAAACTGAATTTGAACTACTTCACATGTATAAAGTATAATTATAATCTTATTAAATATAATATTTAAAATAATATATGATATATGAATATTTAATTTACAAAATTAAAATTATTTGATTCCTATAAATATTGAACTGATTTTAATAAAATTCTAAAATAAAATTTCTCCTTTTAATAAAATAAAACGTCATTGAATAAATTAAAGCGCCATCTGGAAAATATTTCTAGATAGAAAATATTTCTTGAACACGTAATGGGTTCGTCTTTCACATATGACGCCATATTGTTCAAGAGGAACAGAAGGTGTAACCACGCCATTGTGCACATCATATTAATTTTCGACTATTTGCGTAAATAAGAAGTAAAGTAAGTGAAAAAAAAATTTATGTATTTTGCTAGAGCATAAAACTCATTTGATTAAAAATTAAATATATTTCAAAAGATTTGTGACATCAATCTCATGATATTTCGTTCGTCTTTGTAAATCAAAGTTCGATATTTTTGCTTTATTATTTTTTATTTTATTTTTTAATAGAATTTTATTATGCATTTTTTGTCTTGCTAGAAATAATAATAAAATTCATATCTCTGTCATTACGTTTTTTGATCGTAAAAATGCTTTTAATATTTTAAATGAAATCTGTCATGTTAATTTAAAATGATCGCGCACAATACATTATTTTTTATTGGAAATAAACTTAGCTATTTTTTAAACCTATTCCTAAAAAGTAGTATATATTTTTTTAAAATTTAATTTTTACGAATAATTTGATTTTGTTAAATATGTATTAAATATATATATATATATATATATATATGCATATATATATATGCATATGTATATGCATATACATACATATATACATATATACATTCAGCGCATACAAGCGCGCTCGCGAGCGCATATCTAATTTGAATAAAATTAATTTATTTTCATTTAAAATACTTTGTTTTGTATTATAAAATTATAAATTATATATATACATATAAAATATATATATATATACGTATAAAGTAATAGATATTAATTTAATATTTTTTTGATCTTCTAATTTAATATAATATTATATGTTGCTATCTTTAACTTAGTGAATTACATTAATTATTACTATTTATTATTGCTAATTTTCTGAATTTCAAAGTAATTTGTAAATTAATTAAATTTATATTTTTATTTTTATATATATATTTATATATATTTTATTTTTTAATATATAACTGTAACTAAAATTTTATTTGTTTCAGAAAATTAATTAAGTACATGGACAACATGTACAGTAATAATATTGACCCCTGGGAACCAGGTTATGGTCCTGAAAGAAGAGGGCATAATTCAGATTATGATTATCGTAATGATTATGGAAGCAGTAGATCACCAGAGTATGGAGAACATCGTGACAATGATCATAGAGATAGAGATCATCGTAGTCCAGAATATAGAAATCACAGAGGTCGAGATAGAGACCGCGAAAGAGATCGTTCAAGGGATAGAAGGGATCGTAGCAGAGATGATAGAGATCGTAACTATAGAGACAGAGAAGATCGTTACGGAAGGCAAAGAGACAGAGATTCTGTAGAAAGAGAGAGAGATCGGGATCGCGATCGCGATAGAGATAGAGATCGCTCTAGAAGAGATAGAGATAGAGAAAGAGATCGAGATCGTAGAGGGAAACGCGAGGAAAGAGATCGGGATCGCGATGATGATCATAGCCGTGAAAGTATGGATTTTGAGCACGACCATGGACGTACTTATGGTTCGTCCATGGAAGGCATCCACTACAAATCTCAATCTCCAAACAACACCATAATGATTCGTGGGCTTGCTCAGCACATTACAGAAAATGACGTAGGTTGTCAACTTAGCGGCCCAACATAATTGGCCACTCGTGAGCCAGCATTTGCAAGCATACATCACTATTATTATTATGATGTGTGTATCACAGGTGCGGCAAGACATCCTCAACTGTGGTCTCATGCCCAAGGACATCAGGCTAATTCGTAAAAAGGATACAGGTAATTATCTTCATTTTTATAAATCAATTTCCCCTAAAATTAATATGCAAATTAGTAAATTGCTTTTTATCTAAGCAAATTACATTAGATCTGTGTAGCATAAGTTATAAGCTTATAGTTATATTTTTATGATCATTTTAAAAAATTGTTTGAAATTGTTAATAGTAGAATGTTCTTTTTGATCAAAAAAATTTCAAACAATTTTTTTTAATAGTATTCAAACATTGATATTAGTATTATATCGGTACCAATCATGCATACCCCAAAATTATTACAAAATAATCAATATAATAGCTGTCAATTGAATATCATTCATTAATTAATTTGTTGATCTTAAAATCAGGTAAGTTTATACCAAGAACAGAATTTGTTACATAGGAAGAATATTTTGAGGGAAATCAAATCATCATTGCTCATCTTACAAGGGTGATGTAAAATATTTCTGAAAATTATTAAAATTTTATATTTAAAATAATTGGAAAATGAGATTACCAACCAATTCTATATAAATTTCTAATTTTAAAATATAATGAAAATCATTAAGATTTTTATATTCTATTGTATAAAATAGATACAATAGAATATGTGACCCTTTTTAACAAAATATAACTATATTTTTTGTATAAAATATCAAATTTATTTCTTATATTATTAACGATTGTATAATATAGAAATTATTGGGAAGAAAAGTATTTTCTATACAATTCTTATTATGTCTTTGATTCACGATTGCGAAAAAAAAGGAGACTAAGAGATTTTAGTAGGTTTATCATTAAAGTAAACTAAAGTTCGCGTAAAGATAAGAAATCGTCTGTCACCCGTGTAGAATTCATTCTGCTGAGCTTTAGGCAAATGGAAATGAAAGCAAGCGACGAAGCGAAGAAAATACTTCGTTCGAAACTCAGTCTGTCAATGGTTGGTGCTGTGATTGCCTGCCCTCTCAGAGTAGAGACTCCCAGGCAAAACGTGGATTAACTTTGGATATGTGTGTATTTGCTCTGTATAGGTGCTTCGCGAGGTTTTGCATTCGTCGAGTTTAACGCGACTCAGGAGGCCGCACGGTGGATGGAGATGAAACAGGTAGAAAGAAGTTCAGTCCAGATACCCAACCGATGCGTTGTACGCGTGCCACCGACGCCCCGTGGCGGCAAGGCACGGTAACGCAGCCCTTTGGCCTTCCCCATGGCCATGGCTGTGCACCTATCAAAAAAGGCTACTTCAATCTACCGTACCTAATTATTTATCTAGGAGTCCCCATATACTTTGCAGATTTTTCTTATAACTCGCTCGCAATTCCGTCTATTGGATTATAAAATTACATTATATTGAAAGGCCGCGCCGCGAGCTTTTTACCTATCCTCTATCTATCATAAAAGTTTGTGGACTAACAATGAAGATTGGAGGAGGGTCATTCCAATCGTCTTATCTTATATATACAATGTATATATTCTATTCGGCATGATTTATTTTAAAAATTATATTTTATTACGTTCATAATATTATATAAAATACTTCTTTTTTATTATATTTAAATCTGCTTTTACTATTTTACTTTATTCTTTTAATGCAGTTATTCATTGATTAAGCATTTTAAAAGAATGAAAATTTTGATGCACGATTTTTTTTGTTCACAATTTAATATGCAAACAAATTATTATATGTTTGCTTGTTTTCATAATTTCGATTTTTTGATCGAAAAAAAATTTTCGCGCATGTACATATATATATATATATATATATATGTATATATGTATGTATTTATATATATACACATATATAATTCGCATATATAGGTTTGCAAGTCGTGTGGAATGGCCCACGTTAAGACCAAAACATTTTCTTTACTGTTCATTCGAGACGGAAAGCTATGAAGTAGAAAAAAAAAAAAAAAAAAAANAAAAAAAAAAAAAAAACTATAATTTCGTCAACCAAGAAGAAAGTTTACGGGATAAACAACTGCTTTGGGAGGATATTGGACGGGATAACACTGAAATTCTCTGTTTCAGGGAGTACTGATGCTGCAAGACCAATATCGTGCTTTGATGCAGTACAGTATACCAAAAGATTGCCATGTAGATAAACCACCTGCAAAAAATACACAAGATTGGCATTGTGTTAAGGTGAATTTATTTATATAATTCATTACTTATCTAATATAATGTAAATTTTGCAATGCTATATTTTTGTTATAGTGTGGTGCACATAATTTCAAGAGGCGTGAAACATGTTTCAAGTGTTCTGCCTCTCGAGCAGAGAGTGAAGAAGGTGGGGAGGGTAGTGATGAAATTAGTCCTCATCCTACGAATACAGTTCTTCTTCGTGGATTGGATGTATTGACGACCGAAGATTCAGTCTTACAGGCAATGAAAAATCTTTCATCAATGCCGATACGTAGCATCCGTATTGGACGTGATTCACTTACAAATACATCAAGAGGTGTTTGTTATTTAGAAATGGGCAATGTTGTTGATGCTATGTATTTACACACAGCTCTTACAAAACAAGGATTGGTAGTAGATGGCAGAAAAGTGGAAATTACTTATTGTAAACTTCATCAAATAAATAATACCAATACATGGAAAGGAAATGATAATCAACCACAAAGATATACTTTAGACGATGTTGCTCAATTAGCAGAATATAGTGCTAATTTATATGCTAAAACACCTGCACAGAAAGCTCACTATCTTCAGTATTATACACAATATTATCAAAATCAAATAATGCAAGGATCTGCTATTACTTTGCCATCTTTAAATCAGACTGATCGAGTGAATGCAGCTGCAGCTGTAGCACAATCTGCCATACAACAATTACAAGCCTCCAGAAAATTAGGAGATTCTGAAGAAATGAAAAACAGACCAACACCTACAGCACCTACTAGTACTGCTTTAGCAACTGGAAGAGTACCCGCACATGGTAGCGATGGTAAAATATATTGTTAGTTTCGATTTAATGACGCAATTTCAAATAAATTAATTATAATATGAATTTTTGTAATATTCATATTTTTTACAGCTGTACCAGATGTTAGCACTTATCATTATGATGAATCATCAGGTTATTATTACGATCCAAGTACAGGATTATATTATGATCCTAATTCACAATATTATTATAATAGTCATACGCAACAATTCTTATATTGGGATGCTGAATCATTTTCATATCAACCAGCAAAGGTATTTAATTAATTAAAAGCTATATTTATTATTACATATAATTATTATTAAAGTTTTTAAATCTTGAATTATTTTTTATTGTTTTGTTGTTTTGCATTGTGCAGACTGCTACAACTGTAGCTCAAGCAACTGGAACTACATCTAGTGGAACTACAATAACTGCGACAGCTAGTAATACTGATTCAACAAACACGATTACGAATCAAGCAACAACTTCGTCAGTTACTACTGCGACTCAAGAAATTTCAAAAGAAGATGAAAATAAAAAGAAAGACAGCAAACAGGATAAAGTTAAAGTGGCAAAGAAAATAGCAAAGGATATGGAACGTTGGGCAAAGACTTTAAATCAAAAGAAAGAGAATGCAAAAAGTAATTGGAATTCCGAATTTGCTGGTGGTGATGGCAATCAAGGTGTTGGAAGTGGAGCTGCGGATGCAGGATATGCGATATTAGAGAAAAAATCTCTTGCAAATTCTTATCATGAAGATGAAGATCAGAGTGGAAATAATGGTTTGGTTGCTGCTTATGGTGGCGGTAGCGATACGGAAGAGGAAATAGAAGATGTGCAACAAGAAGAAAGACAACATACAGATTGGAGTAAATTAGCATGTTTATTATGTAAACGACAATTTCCAAGTAAAGAAGCATTGCTTCGTCATCAACAATTATCTGATCTTCACAAACAAAATTTGGAGAATTGGTATCAAGTACGCGGTTTGGATCCAAACGATCCACAGCAAAGAAACAATAAATATCGCGATCGAGCTAAGGAAAGGAGAGCGAAGTATGGTGAACCAGAACCTCCGCAACCAAATAAACTTAAAGAAAAATATTTAAAAACTAGAGTTGAAGAAATACCAGTATCGTACGAAGAACCAACAAGAGCTGGTATTGGTTCAGATAATGTTGGTAATAAGCTTTTACAAAAAATGGGTTGGAGTGAAGGTATGGGACTTGGCAAGTCAAATCAAGGTAGGACA
Source organism: Apis laboriosa (assembly GCF_014066325.1). Lineage (NCBI taxonomy): Eukaryota > Metazoa > Arthropoda > Insecta > Hymenoptera > Apidae > Apis > Apis laboriosa. The sequence continues at coordinate 183,189 of NW_025224475.1, read as the reverse complement.
AGTATTATCGAAGCGGAAAGAAGGGTTCCTACAGCTGGTTTAGGAGCGAAATCATCTTCATATAGTGCATTACCGGGAGATACATATAAAGATTGCGTAAAGAAAATGATGTATGCGCGTTATCAAGAACTATCTGATACATAATATCTTGAGATCATTGAAAATAGATTTTATATATAAATAATACTTGTACTCAATTTTTCATAGATAAATAGGTATATATATGCATTATCCGAATATGCTGGTTGTATCTGGTAATTAAAGCGTGATAATCCATTCTTAGGAATACATAGAATTTTTTTATTAGCTTTTTTTTCTTTTACAATTTGGTATTATATTTTATCATTTTAGGATTTTTGAAGACAACAGAGAATAATTATGTTATTAGATATATTTTTTGCATTGAACCTTAATATGTTATCTTATGAGCTGGCAGAAAAAATACAACATTTTGACACTTTATTCATATGACTTTTGAAGTTTACGATATAATATGCAATAATATATGTTTCTTTATTTAACAAAAATTATATATACTTAGAAAATATATACCTAAGAATGTATCACAAGTACCAGTAACTAAATAATAATTCTCTCACTCAGCGATTTTTGTCCAACTATTTGTGCACAATATAGTACTTTTCGTACTTTATACTGAAGCATTATGAAATATTTAACGAGAATTAATTTATATCATTCCATTTAAATTTCGTAATGCTTATTAAATAAAAATTAATTCGCATACTTATGATTCAGTACAATTAAATTCACCACTAGTGAATATCACCACTATCGTATATTTATTAATTATACTGATTTACATTAAATTTCATGATTTATGATGTAATTATGTCAATTTTACATGCTTACATATATATGTATATATATATAAGAAGATAGTTATATTTATACTCTTACATATATATTTCATATTTCTTTTTATTATGATTTATTCCGTATTTTTGGAGATCACAATCTTCACTATACATACACATTTCTACAGTCATACATTTTATCGTTATTTTTTTAAATTACACATGCTAAACCCATGTAATAAATAACAAATTGAAAGATAATAAAAATAAGGCGTTATTGCTTAAAATACACTCCTATTTATCTTTAAATAATCAAAAACATTTTGTTTTAATAATTAAAATTTAAATATTAAATTTATAAAAAAATAACGTATTTTTTAATTTTCAATTAATTATACTTATATTATATTATACGAAATCAAAAAATTATTCATTAAAATATAACAAATATATAACTTTAAATACTTTGAAAAAAAATTATATATTATTTTCGAAACAAAAGTTACAACCTTATTTTTACATTTCTTTTTTGAAACATATTCTAATATCCATTAGGCAATTGTACAAGTAAAATATTTTCAACATTGTAAAATTTTTAATTTAATCATACTAGACATAAGTTCTAAATCTTATTCTTCTTTACATATATATATATATACATACATAAATTTATCACATTATTTATTCAAAAATTAGTTTAATAAGTAATATTTATAAACTCCAAAATTACTTAAAATATATCTATTATTATATTTCATATTTATGATTATAAATTTATTCAAATTAAAAACTTAATGTATCTTAAATTTTCATTCATTGATGGCATTATAATAATACTAGTTTTTTTCTGTTGATATAAATATAATACTAAAAAGTAATATTGAGTATTAAAAATTTAAGTTAATATTAGTATATTAGAAATAATATATAATCCATATTAGAAATATCACTATTATTATATCACTATTACTTTGATTTTTTAAAATTATTAGAGGAACAAATTTTAATTTATTTATATAGAATTTTCGTACTATTAAATCTAAATTTGCTTCCAAAAAAATTATTTTCATAAAATATTACATATCTATATAATATATTCAAAGAATATATTATATAATATTTGAAAAATTATGATAAAAATTTTGTATCTAAATCTATCTAAATTTTAATATCATATTACAATATTAATGATTAATTAACTATTACCTTGATTAAAGGTTTGTCTACTTAATTATATACTTGTATTTATTTCCTAATATATTATTATAATATCTTTGGTTTGATTTATATTACAATGAAATATTGAAGAATTTATATTTTTTAAATTGCAAAGTTATAAATAAAATATTATGTATTAACATAAAAATCATATGTTATTTCAAAAAAAGTTAATGATTTTAAAATAATGATCTGAAATTATCAACTAAATTATTACAAAATTTTTTTAATTTTTAAATAACATGGAAATAATTTCTATTATTTTAATAAAATAAAAATAATAAAAATATAATTAATAAAATAAATATATAATTTTATATTTATTTTATTACTAATAATAAAAAATAGCTAATAATGATGTAACAATAGAAAAGAAAATACAAACCAAAACTAAACATCTGCTAAAATCCAAGAATACAATGGCCTTAATTGATGATTCAGAACTCTGTATTCTAAATTACTAATTCCATCAGTATCATATCTTTTAGCACTATTTTCAAGATTTTCAAACCTAGCACTACTTGGAGATTCTTTCTTGTGTACTAACATATAATACTGAGCAATATCAGGTCCAAAACGTGTAACCTAAAATTTAATTTGAATAGAAACAATTTAAAACTTTTATGATATTATGATTATGATATTATGATTAATGATATTGATTATTAACGTACTTGAAAACCTTTTGATTGTAAGCGGCTATAAAAATCATCATCTTCTCCACCCCATCCATAAAAAACATTTGAAAATCCATTAACTCTTTCAAATTGTTTTCGAGTTAATGCTATTGCACCTCCAAATAAACCACTATATGGTAAATTGTAACGAAATGTATTTACACTTGAACTCATATGTCTGGGCATCTTAGTGCAAGCATAAATGTTGTCAGGATTCTGAGGTATGAGATCTATATCTTGAAAGATGAAACAGTGAAAGTCATTTACTTTAGTTGCTTCTGCATATCCAACATTGAAAAGTTTAGCACGATTAAATTCACGCATTGGACTTTGTTCTATCACAAATATTCTATAATCAAGATTTTGGGCTTGTAGAAAAGGATGAATATAATTCATAAAAATAGTAAGTTGTGTTTGACGATTTCTATATGGTAAAATAATAGCCACATTGAAAAGAGGATGACAATTTAATGGTTTCCATTGTCCTCCAGGTAATATACCTAATCGTCGCGCCATTGCTATAGGGTCTTCTCGAGGATGTTCTTCGGGATAAAGCAGTTGAGATTTTTGATGATTGATCGTGATTGTGCATGAATTATCCCTTGCTGGATAAGATTTTTCCATTTCATCGTAAATATCTTCTGTTTTTATGAAAGTATAATGTGAAGCAAATCGAGCCGGGTGTAAACAATAACCCAAAACCAAAATCGTAATAATAGTGTATGATAATCCTCGTGCATAATCATAAAAAAAAGCGACAAAGATTTTCAAAATGTTAACAATACTTCTCATTCTAACCTTCGTTTCACTTAGCTATTTTATTCAAACCATTACATTATATTTCTTAAGATTGTCTTTTTTGATTACTAAATTTCGTTACTAAAAATCAACATAATTTAAAATATTATTTTTTTTTAACATAAATATAGAACTTGAATTGAAATAAAAATATTTATAAAAATACTTTCGAATATACAAATGTAGGAACTCAATTTTGACATCGACACCGGAATGATATTATAGCATAGATAAAATATGGACTAGATTACTCATACAATGTTTTTTTTGTCTCGAGAATTCGAGGATCATATGGCCTTATCATTTTCATGTCATGTATAATGTTATCGATTCAATATAAAATAAAATTATAATCGGACAAGAATAGACATGACATTTTATAGAATTTTATATCCCATGTTTTGAACCGATCCTGAAAAAAATTTTTCATAATGTCAGACAAGAAAGTAGTAGATGATAAAAGAAAGAAATAAAATAAAAATTGTAAAATTAATGCCGTTTTTAGAATAAAAATAAATAAATGTAAATAAATAAATAATAAAATATAAACAAAGATATATATAAACAAGATAAATAACGAAAAAAAATAGACATTTCTTTAAAAGCAAGATAAAATAAAAATTGAGAATTGGTGCCATCTCTTGAATATTAATAACATCTTTCTAAAAGCCATGTCTTTAGCACTCAAAAGATGATGCTGATGATTTATTCTTATTTTATTTCTATCCTTTTTTCTATTCTTTGTTATTCTTTCTCTATATATTTATAATTTATAATATTTTGAAAATGGCGGCGATTTCAACATTTTTATATCCCTGTTTTTTTTCCACTTCTATTTACTCTGTATAATTTATGCGCTCGAGATATCATTGATTTTTGTTGTTTTCCTAATATAAACTATTATTAAAAATTTTAATAGATTTTATTTGATTCAATTATTATACATCGTAAGTATAACTTTGATAAAAAAACAACTATCTGGAAAATATTAACAAGATTATTCTTAGCAAAATATGAAATGCAACTTCTGTAGATTTTAAAATCAACTTGATATTGCGCAGATTTTCCACCAATATGTGATGCAATAAAATAAGATTCAATGAATCATCAATTTTATCTATAAAAAATAAAATGTTTTATTATTAATTTTATTACAAACTAAAATTTTTTAAAATTATATTAGACTCATATTATTTTTTAAATTAATTTAAAAAATCTTAAGTAAATTTTGGATTCTAAAATTTAGATTTTTAAAATTTTTTTATCAGTTTTCTATTTTCATCATTTTTGAATAATATTTGTAATAAATTTTGACTTATAAATATATATTACTTAACTTGTAAGTAATTAACATTTAGATAAAATATATTATAAATTATTCTTTATAATCTAAATTTTAAATACTCAAATATTAATATAATAATTTAGATTACAAATTGCGCTAATATTTAAGTTGTGTTTAACAAAAATAAAGTGAACATGTATCGAACATTTTTATTAAGCACAATTGTGTATGTGATTATAATCTTAAGTTACAATTTATTAGAATTATTGATATCTGTGCATAATTGCACAGGATATATCACCTTTCTTATAATAATTAAAAGATTTTTAAGTCATAATGACATTTTACGGCCTTCAATAGATATATCCACAGCTCTTCTAGTTGCTTTTATTCGTTTACTATCTATATAATTTTTCATGTGTCTCTCAAATCTATTCATTTGTTTTTTAGTACTCTGTAATATTATATCAATGTTAAAAATATTAAATTATGTTAGTAATAATGAAATATGTAAAATAAAATATGTATAATTACCCTACTAATATCAACATCAGATTTCCAATCTGGTCTTATAACATAATCTTTATTAGAAGGTCTAGGAACTCTAGCTCTTCCAACCCAACCAGGATCTCCAGGTCTCAATGGTCTAAATAATCAAGAGATTAATTGATTATTTGAGTGAATTATTCAAATGAAATTTTTAACATTAGAAGTATAAAGAATTCATACTTAGCATCTCCTTTCAAAGCTTTATTAATATCTTGTGATTTTTGAGAAGAACTACCATCATCAGTTTTTCTTCGTTTCTGAGGTGTTTGTTCTAAATCTCTTTGCATTCTTTCTTCTTTTGATAAGGCTTTAAAGTCTGCAGATAAATTAAATATTGGACGTGCCCATTCATTAATTAATTTTCCTGCACGTTCTTTATTTTCTTTAGTTTCTTTAGGATGCTTATAAAGATACATTACAGCTTTACCAATACCAGATTGTTTTAAAGAAGCTTGATCAATTCGTGGAAACTGAAATATATTAAACACATTTACATTTTATATGTAAATATTATATAATTTTATATTTCTATATAATAAAAAAATACACTTACTTCCCACAAAAGTTTCAAGAGACTATCTCGAATTTTCAAAGATGGTAAAGAACGATCAGGCATAGGTGCCAACCAATCAGTTAAAACAGATAAGACATTGTGTTCCAAAAAAGCCAATTGAAGATCATGTTTTTTAAGTTGTGATAATACTTTTGGTAACATTGCTATTTTATTAGTAGCTGGTTTATTTTGTTGGTTTAATTTTCTATCTTCTTCTGATGCAGATTTCATATCAGATAACAATTGAGCTATGATGTCATCATTATCATTAATTATATCAATATCTTTTCTTTTGCGACGTCGTGATTGTTCTTCTTTTTTACGAGCCATCATGCGATCAAAATCTGATAATGAATCATCTCTAAAAAAAAATCAATACATTTATTGTTAGTTTAATTATATCTTATAAAATTTTTTAATTTAAATGTTTTTTTTAAATTAACATTAATAATATTTTATTATAATTTTTAATCTATTATTATATGTTACTCACAAATATCTGCTACTCCTGATAAGCATATATTAAATATTACATGTATTAAATTGTATGTATAATTCAAATATATTATATTTTACGCTGAATTACTTACATTCCACCATCTACCATTACTCCATCATCGGAATCTTCATTTTCTTGTTGTTCATTAGCTATAACATCTTGAAATTGTTTGTTTTCTGTTTCTTCACCTTCTTCCTCTTGTTCATCTTCAGCTTTTTTCACTTTTGTTACATCATCTACTTCATTTTCTGAATCTGTTATTTCATGTTTTGTTTTTTTTGTTGCTTTAACGCCATCTTCTTCTTCAGAATCGGATAGGACTCTTTTTCTTTTTCTAATAGCATCTTCAGAATCTTCACTACGACTTCTTGATCTTTTGGATTTTGATGCTGAACGAGATCTCGATCTTGATTTGGATCGTGATGAACGTCTAGATCCAGCAACTGAAATTGATCTTGATCGTGAACGCGAAGGTGAACGTGACCTTGAATGTGATCTAGATGGCGAACCTGAAAGCGATCTTGATTTTGATCGCGATCCGGAACGTGATCTAGAGCGAGATATTTTTGAACTGGAACGAGATTGAGATCGGGATTTAGATGATCTAGAACTAGATCTTGATCGCGAACGAGAACTTTTCCTGGAATTAGGAGAATGTGATCCTTTACGTGATCCAGATACAGATCTTGATTTTCTTGAACCAGATCTTGATTTTCTTGAACCAGATCTTGAACGTGATTTAGATTTTGATGTATGTCTCGATTTTGATGGTGTGCTTAAATGTATTATTTTATGCTCCGCTGAAGGTGATCTAGATAAGGATCCTTTTTGGGATATATTAGGTGATTGTTTTCTTGATCCAGAAACTGATTTTGATCGAGAACGAGATCGAGAACGAGAACGAGAACGAGATCGAGAACGAGATCGAGATCGAGATCGAGATCGAGATTTATGTTTACCATCAGGAGATCTCGAAAGAGATTTCAAATGTATATTATTGTCTAAATTAGGAGAATTTCTTCTTGATCTATCTATTGATTGAGATTTTGATCTCGAATGCGATCGAGAATTTCTAATAGGTGATGGTGAATGTTTTTCTTCCAATGATGAAGAAAGTGATATTTTTTTTTCATCTAAAGGAGATCTGGACCTACTATGTGATTTTCGACTTGGACTATTCGATGGCGATCGAGATAGAATTTCTGGAGATTTTGATCGCGAACGAGACCTAACAGTTATTTTTGGTGATACAGAAGGAGAGTGAGAATTTGATCGGGAGTGTGGTTTAAATGATGAAGGAGATCTAGAACAGGAACGAGAATTCACTTTTGGGGAAGAACATTTAGATGGAGGATTACTTCGTTTAGTTGAAGTAGATCTGGATCTAGATCGTGAATTTTCTCGAGATGCTAAATTAAAACTTTTTCTAGATTCTGAAGAACTTCTTGATCGTGATCTTCTTGAACATGGTGAACCACCAGGTGATTGTGATTCATTTTGAATAATTTTTCCATCTATTTCTGGTGATGGAGATCTAGAAGGTGATCTTGAACTACTTTTTCTACCATCAGATTTTGAACTAGATCTTGATGATCTTTGATTTTTGATAGAAGAAGGTGATATTGATCGATTTCTTGAAGGTGAACGGGAAGGTGATCTAGAATATGATTTTCGAGAATTGGCATTAGATAGCACAGAAGCTGGTGACCTTGCTTGTACAGGTGATGAATGATTAGATCTGAAAGAAAATTTTTAATTATCTATTAAAAATAGAATTTTATAATTATTTAAAAAAAATATAATTATTTAAACCTTGGAGAAGGACTGATAGAATTTGACTTTGATCTACTTTTAATAGATCTTTGAGAATCCACTGATGAGCTTCTAGATTTCTCATGTTCTTCTTCTGATTCACTTCTCTCTTTAATAAAAAAAATGATCATTATATTTTATTAAGATTTTAAAAATACATAAAATATATTTCTTCTTATGCACATTAAAAAAAAATTTAATTTTATTATTTAATTAAATTTAGATTTATTTTTTATATTTTTTAATAATCATTTTTTAAATGAATTTGAAAAAATTTAAACAATATAACTTACCTTCACGATTCATTGCACTTATTTATAAAATACAATTGTAATTGTTAAAAATAATTACTAGATACTTCTTTTTCTAAAATAATAATACACGAATTTCATCAAGGTCCTGCTAAATTATAAAATATCTTCTTGTTTTTAATAATAAATCAAAATTGATAAACATATTCAAGAAATACATTTACGTTAAAATAACTTAAGAAATAAAAAAACTTTTTGTGATATATTATAACTGGCTACTTTAGTTTGAACTTATTTTGTTAGGTTAAGTATATAAAATTATATACACGCACAACCAATTGCTATATGTCTTAAAATGAATGCAACTTTTATTATACAAATATGATTACAAAATGGTTTCTATATTATGAACATTATTATAGTTTTTATGAACATTTCTATAGTTTTATTATAATTATTAAATTATTAAATCTAATTTTTTTAGTTATATTAAATATTTACATATTATAAAAAAATATTTGTAAATAAGAATAATTTATGAATTTCTTTAAATAAATATGTAAAATTTGATAAAATTAAGTTAAAGTTGTTGCATTCTATTGTATACATATTCAATGGTTTCATCGAAATTGGCCGAAGGTTTCCGATTTTCATCGAATGTACTTAAAGAACAATATGGCGGCTGTGGCAAAGTTTTCGCCGCCCGTATGAGAAATTCGCATTCATTCAAGATTGAATAGTTCACGATAAACGCTAAGCGTAATAAGCCTATTTAGATTACGTAGTTAACATCGCGAGTGAAAATTCGTTCGTGTCGTAACACGTCGAAACAGCCCGATGCAGGTCGCGCGTAATTCTCGTAGCTTAAATCATGACTTCGATGCTATCCAGCTTTAACCCGCCTATCGTTAAGCGATTGTTGGGTTGGAAAAAAGCAGAAGGAGAAGACAAATGGAGTGAAAAAGCTGTTAAAAGTCTTGTAAAGAAGTTAAAAAAATCCACCGGCCTCGACGAGCTCGAGAAGGCTATTACTACGCAAAGTTGCAACACTAAGTGCATTACTATACCGAGGTACGCTTATTTTACATGCTTCTTTTGTGTGTACATAAATATTACAATTGATGGAATTTATATTTTTTATATTATTATTTATTTATTTTCATGTATATTTCATAATACATACAATGTCAATGTAAAGATTTTGAACATTACATTAATTTATATCATGTAAATTAAAATTTGAAGAAATAGAAAGCAAATCGCGTGTGCTTTGCAGTTCATATATACGTATCATGAATTTGTATGTATAATGTCACATTTCATATTCATTGACAGTTCTTTTTACTGCTGAAAACTGTAAATGAAAACTGATTTTTCATTTTCTTAATGTATTTAAAATCAAATTCGATATTTTATTAATTATGATATAGTTTTTCATAATTATATTATAACAAGAGTTTTATTTGTAGTATTATAATTTTAATTGTGATCGATAGAGATGAGTGATTATTAATCAATGTAGTTTTGAAAAGAAGTAAACTTTAAAATTTTTGAAATTTATAGATGATTTTATAATCGATTTATAATAATTCGGCATAAATTCAATATGTATTTTTTCAAAGTAAATATAATATAGAAATTTTTATATTTTGACTTATATTATTAATTGATAATATTTCTTTCCGAAATTCTCACATGTATCATTTTTCTAAGCTTGATTTTTTTTTTTTATTAGATTATTAGCATTAATCGATCTAAAATCATGCAAATGCTTATCTGCTAGTATATAATTTTCATATATTTTTGGGAATTAATGCTAATGTTTTTTTGTCTCAAATAATAGTTTAAAAATATTTTTCAATTGAATTAAGAATTTTGAGTTTCTTTTAGACTTCAAATAATTGATCTATTCATTATCTGAAATACTTTGTAATAATTAATATACATTAAAATAAATCCAATATTTTATTTATGTTATGACATATGGTTATTTATTTGTTTATTTTTTGTAGGTATAATGCAATAGACAATATGATAGTTGTACGTGCCGATTGTACATCGTTATCTTAGTAGTTATGTAATAATCTTAACGAAGATGTGATCGCAAACAAATGAGTAGACAAACGATGCGTAACAATCTTCGATATGCAAAATGGTACAAACGAAATTTTTTTTTTTTGTTATTTTTTGCGTTTCCGGTTAAAATAAGCAGTGATCAACGTATGCAACATCTGTTTCGATTGAAATGGGTGCTGTGAATGAAACTCACGTGTGAGTCACGTTGCTATAGGATCTATCCTTTTACACGAGTATTTTCTTTGTGATTACAATCATTTTATTTTTCGTTTAATAATCAGTGTATTAGAAGCATGTATATTCTCAATATATATTTACTTACTTACATGACCTATCATCAATAGTATTTTTCACAAATGGATATATCACTTATATATATTATACGTGATATTTATAATTCTATATGTTTTAAGAAATGTTGATAAAAATGATATCGCGATAGGACTTAGAGAATAATTACATGACGTGTTAATAATAATTAGAATTGATAATATGAGATAATATAAGAATATAATATTTGTGATGTAATAATTCTTTTTCGCATAAGTTATATATACTGTTTATTAATTCATATTATTATTATTATATTATATTCGATGATAGGATAAATATCGATAATCTAATCAGGATACGCGTTCGATACAGCCTGCGCGAATAAATCGCATATCGAAATCGATTGTAGCTCGGCGCGCAGCTCGTAACGATTTTATTAATAGTAATCCTAGCCATGTTGTCGCGCGTTCAAGGATATTCGAGGAAGAGAGGGAAAGTCTATCATCGAGAAAGGCAGATCCTTTTGTAACTTGAACGAAATGTGTTTGCTTCGCGGTTCGTTTCGTTTCACTTTGCATTACGTTTTCCATTTCTCGACGTTGCGTTAGGGAATCTCTCTCTCTTGCAGTTTTTTCGATCGATCAAGATCGCATAGTACGCGTGCGATACCGTCCGGAAATTCGATTTCATTCCGTTATCTGACTCTATACAATGTCGTTTTTCGATTAAATAATCATCTATCTGGAAAATACTTGATCATTAACTAATGTTTGATTTCGTGCTACGATTTACACGCGGATACGTTTCTAATTCACGATTGCTACTCGAGGAAATTACATTCTTGTTCGTCACGCATATACATCGACCGAGTTGTTGTAATGCTACGAAATTATTTTTCCAATTTTGTTCTATCAGTAAAAATAGCTAGATATTTATGAGAGATAAATTGATAGATTAATTAATAGATTTGTAGTATAAAATTTTTTCATCCATGTTATTTTTTTCTCTGAATACGAATTTTCGCGTTATTTCTAATATGAATTATTTATTTATCTTTAAATAATCATTCACTACAAATGTAAAAACGAAAAAAAAAATTCAAAGAATAAATTATGTTTTATTGAATGAAATTTTTGTGCATTATTATTTGTTTTTTATTTATTTGAAAAAAAATTTGTTTGCTATTATCATAAAGCTTAATTCTTTCGTACATTAACATTAAATTTAAAAGAAACAGAATTGTACCATTTTGTTTAGATCGGTGGTTTGATAAAAATGTTCCATTTGGATTACAGAATTGTATACTTTATCGAGAATATTTCTCCGTGATACCTAGGTTAATCAATGTTTACGTAACACAATCGATACAACAAGGGATATTTATGTAGAAAATGAATGACACAGATTTCGCAACAACGCATTTTTTTCGTCAAGAGAAAAGCATGACTTGTAGCAGGGGCAATTACGTAAGTTCGTAATACCGTGTCAATTCTCGTCGAATCATGTTTTCTGAATGCATTCATACAACTTGCGAGATGTGATCATTTTTTGATGACCTTGTTATTTTTGTACAACTGTAAAATAAAAAAAAATAATTGTTTGAAGATAAGAGACAAAAGATGTATCATTACGATTTGCATTAAATGATTTTATTGAAAAATTTTATAGAAAAATATTGATTATTTCGATGCATGAATCAGTATGTAAAAAGTGTTTTGTTTTAATAAGTATTCTAATTATAAATTATATATTATATTTATAATCTTTATAAATTATAAATCATTATGCATCGAAGAATGGAATTGAAATAATTTCGTTCAAGATATAATTCATTACAATTCATTAACTGATTTATTATTAAAACATTTTTTTTTGTTTTATTTAATTATTTTATAAGAGAAATTTGTTATCAATGTTGATACAATAATCAAATATTTCACAATAAAACACTTTTCATCGCGTTAACACTCGATAATATTCGACAAGTCGGATTTTGTCTATCAATCGAATATTTCGTTAACAAGTTTGCTTTGTTCCTACACAGTGAACAAAACTCAGTCTTTCGAAGTACTTTCACATTTTCGAAAACGAAATAGTTATCCATTTATCGCAAATTTTGTTTTTATTTGGATATATAATAATAAAATAATGATAAAATGATATAAGATAGAAAAATGATCAATCACACAGGATCTTTCTCTCTCTCTTTCTCTCTATGTTTTTCCATGTTCACATGAATATGTGCATATAAATCGAAGAGAGATGAGAAGGATCGCTATACATATATCGCAGTCAGTGCGAATAAGTGAGTACAGCTCACGTACCGTCTGTTTTCTTTCCTTTCTTCCTTTTAAAAAACGTGGGAGCGCACTCCGTCTGGTTGTCCGTGCAATCGACGATTAAACCCGATTAAGTCGCGCCTCTCGTTTGATGCATACGTGGAAAGAATTTCACGGTGACGCGATTCTCTGTCCTCGAGTAGGCAACGGTGCGTCAGCAAGATGACTGAAATTGCAGAAGAAATGAGATCGTAGATCGTTATGTTCTCTTTTTTCGAATAGAAATACTTCGTCTAGCCATGATTTCGCGTTTTTTTTCTCTCTCTCTTCTTCCGTTTAATTTACGCATCATTGTTGTTTTCTTCCGTGGTGACCGCATTTATCCTACTTTCTAAAAACGATCGCTTTCCTTACCTTTTTCGCGAATTATCGAAGGACCAGTCTGAAATCTTACATTAGTCGTTTTTGTTATCGATCGATCGAAAGATTGCTGAATCGATGTATCGACAGGACTCTCGATTAGATGCGATACGCGCGGTAGCTCGTACGGGACATCTTTCAAAATGGTCGATAAACGGCACACGGGCATTGTACAGATGGATCATCGAAACATTGGAGGTACTTGATATTGCTAAAAAATCGATGATATTGTTGTCAGTACATTGTTATTATGTAACAATTGGATAAAAGAGATAGAACAATCGTATATACTCACGATTTTATACAAAACTCCTCGAATATCTTTGAAAAGACACCAGTGATGATTTCGTTTTTCTACTTTCGTCTATGTGATCTGCTTCGTGGAACCTCGAATAGTTTGTATTTTCCGAATAACGTAAATCACGTTAAAAAATCGTAAAGTTGTAGTATAGAAGTTGCGTGTTTCATGATCATTTTCATTTTAAAAATCGTTTCGGACATTTATTACGTTTCGTTCGAGCGCCGTTTATTTGTTATCGAAATGATGATGAGATCATCAGCGATGAAATATGAAACTTTATTCGAATGTTACCGTTCGATGTCTTCTGAAACTATACTTTCTCCTATGATATTGTAGTTCATTCGACAAGCATGGTGGATCATAGTGATAATATTCCACGCGCGAATTCAGGTCTGAAATTGAGATCGAGATCGCACAGGAAACAACCATATAAATTCTGTGCGAGCGTTTCTGAATTATTATGTAACGAAAAGTAGTGTTGAGCGATTTCAATTGAGGGTCACACTATATGTAGACTATATAATGAAGAGATAGATAGAAAGCGAGTGAGAGAGAGATTGGATAAAAGGGGAGAAATGGAGAATCGGCGAGATGAAGCAAGAAAAAAAAAATTCAAGAATCGTGACACGGAAACGATATATATATAATATAGTAAGTTTGTATGCTTTGTGTTATTTGCGATTAATTGCAAACTTCTCGAAAATTTACGTCCGAGTCGTAGAATTGTAAAATTGCCAATAGGGTAAAATTGTACTGTCACTTCCGCGTTGATCATTCACCTCGCGTTTCCTTCATTTGACAGCAATCAGTTCCTCCGTTTCCGGTGAATCTCCCTCGAGCTCGTTCGAGTCAGTTGATTTCAAGAAAGTTACGGAATGGAGATCTGAAAAAGAAACGATGCGTTACAATTTTCGATCAAACGAGTCGATTCGTTAGTTACTCTTGTCAAAAGAAAAATGTTATACCTAATATATAGTAGTTTCTTTTTGTCAGTAGGCGCCACCGCTTCCGGCGCGGCAGACGCGAATGCAGGAGTTTAAAGCGAATGAGGAAGAGGGAGAGAGAGCAAAGGAAGCAGAAGGAAGTTGGTTGGGAGCGTATACATACTATACTTACATTAAAGAGAGTTTTACGACTTGGTTTCGCGCCTAGCACTCCCGCCCAACTCGCCGAACTTTGATGTTTCGGCAATCCTATCCTCTTTGCGGTACAGTCAATAAACGCAGAGTATTGTTTCGCAATTCTCGTTTCTTCAAATCAAATTATGCGATCAATATAGGATTCAATTTTGTTTAAAATTCTGGGTTACTTGTTGATGCGATCACGTTAAAATTATTAATTAGAGGGGGAACAGATCGTGAGAGCGTTGTGTGATAATTCGCCGAATCCATTCGTCGATTAAGACTGTTTTTTTAATGTTAGAGAAAGATAAGATAAGATTGATTTGTTGATCGATCGTTTCCTCATGTTTTGTTTTTGGACGAAAGGCCTAGCCCAGGCGGTGTCGGAGACAACGGTGTCCAAGGAGTGCGCGGCAAAGGTTTGCCGCACGTGATCTATTGCCGACTTTGGCGTTGGCCAGATTTGCAATCGCACCACGAACTAAGAGCAATCGAGCATTGCGAGTACGCGTTTACGCAGAAACGAGACGAAGTCTGCATTAACCCGTACCACTATCAACGAATACAAACACCAGGTATGTAAATTGTTTATTTAAATGATTTTGCATATGATTTTTTGTCTATATTTACAAGTATTAATTCCGTGATTTGAAAATACACATTTTTAGTTTAACTATTGTTTTTTTATCAGTTTAATGTATATATATTCTTGACTTGCATATATTCATCAGGTTCAAGATTTCAATTCAATTATTGCTTTTTATTTTATTAAAAAGCCATCGTTAAAATCATCATTTACGATGATGGAAGTATCATTAATCGGTTTTTACAAAAATTAAAATAGAAGATTATATGATTATTATTGGTAAAACTTTACAGTTTTGCCAGCTATTCTCGTACCTCGGCATAATTTAGCCGGGGACGAGTCCGTCCTTTATAACACTTCCATCGAGGAGCTCAGTGTCAGTGTGCCAGAAAACACGAGTTTCCACGCGACTTTAAATCACCAGCACCATAATCAACAAAGTATACCACAATCGCCGCAACAGCAACAACAGCAACAACAACAACAGCCACCGAACAATCCATATCAAGGAATGCAGGTTAGTATCGAATATATGTTTCCTTCGTGTTTCGAGTAATAACATCCGAAAAATATTGGATTGAAAATTTTTATTTTCCTTTAGAGTATGCAGGCAACAAGTCCGGCTAGTGTTGGTAGTCTAGGAAGTGTTCAGGGTTCACCACATCCGGCACCTGGATCTATGGATCCACCTGCTGATACTCCTCCTCCAGGTTATATAAGTGAAGATGGTGATAACATGGATCACAACGATAATATGTCCTTATCGCGTTTGTCTCCCAGTCCTGTAGATGCACAACCAGTGATGTACTGTGAACCAGCATTTTGGTGAGAGATCCTCTATAAATTATTTAAAAATATTATTTACTTGTGCCAAATAAATTCGTTGTTTTGCAATTTGATTGCACGATTAATTCTTGATTAATTCTTTTATATCTTTATATGTATTTATCTTTCTTCTCTTTTTCCTTAGGTGTTCAATAAGTTACTATGAACTAAATACGAGAGTAGGCGAGACTTTTCATGCATCGCAACCGAGCATAACGGTGGATGGATTCACTGATCCCAGTAATTCTGAACGTTTCTGTTTGGGTTTACTATCGAACGTAAACCGAAATACCGTAGTCGAACAGACGAGACGACATATCGGAAAAGGAGCTAGATTATATTATATTGGTGGTGAAGTATTTGCCGAATGTTTATCCGATTCGAGCATTTTTGTGCAAAGTCCTAATTGTAATCAACGTTATGGTTGGCATCCAGCCACTGTTTGTAAAATACCACCTGGTAAAGATATAATTCAACGTTAAATGTGTTCTTTAATAAAGAAATCGAAGCATATTTTACAGATGCTTTTTTCCTTACAGGTTGCAATTTGAAGATATTCAACAATCAAGAATTTGCGGCATTGTTATCGCAATCGGTTTCACAAGGATTCGAAGCTGTGTATCAATTGACTCGAATGTGTACGATCAGAATGAGTTTTGTAAAAGGTTGGGGAGCGGCATATCGTCGGCAAACCGTGACGTCGACTCCTTGTTGGATCGAGTTGCATTTAAATGGTCCATTACAGTGGCTCGATAGAGTACTCACGCAGATGGGATCGCCGCGTTTACCCTGTTCCTCGATGTCATAAGGTTGTATGCTTTTCTCATTGATGGAAAACAGGGACGATTTGCGTGCTGTCATTGTCGTCATCGTCGTTGTGTAAATTGGTTTTTCTTACCGCGGATTCATTGTTTTATCTGAATATTTTCCAACCACCGACTACAGTGATAAACAGTGCAAGAAAAAATATACGATTACTGTTTTCATGAAGCGTGTATGTGTATCCTACCTTGAAAAGTGTACGGAATACGAAATCGTTTTCGCGTTCAAAGTGCCAGGAAAGCATTCGATCGGACGAATGGAAATAAAACTGGCGATTGATTAGCTTATAGGAATGTTCAAGTGCTCAAATCGCGATGGTTCATCGATGTTTCCTATGAAGATTAAGGAAAGGACGATGTGTGGGCAAAAGAGTGCAGACAAGACCGGTTCAAAATAACATTCACACAGGTATCACCTATACAGAAAACCATTTTTTCATTAAACTGGAACATTATGATCAAGAATACTAAATAACAAAATAAGTAGATATTGTTGACTCACTTATCGCACTTTCGAGTGGATATAGTGCTACGATCCAGGGTTACAAATCCGATTTTAACCGAATTAAGAGAGTGAAAAACAAGCGCGATTCTATATGTATATACATATATATATATTTGCTTATATTTAGAATCATAAGTATAAGTGCATATATATATATATGTGTGTGTATATTACATTAAAAAAGAAACTCAGTCTTTACATATTTTTATCGCTTGTTAAGCAATGCACTCCAATCGTACAGTATACGTTAAACCTTACAAAATGATACATACTATGTACATTTACACAATTTATAGTCAACTGAAAATAATTTCTATAGAATGGGTAAACTTGTATACCCGTTGAAAAGTTTCTAACTGGTCTATTCAGAGTCATTGTCAGTGTTTTTCCTACGAATAAAACGTTAAAAAAGAAATACATCTATGAAGTCTATTTCTTTTATATAATAATGATAAGGAAAGATTACAGTGTTCAATATGTATGTAACTATTTACACGGTTTGTTAACATTACTACATCTTCGAATGGACCAGAATGTTCAAATATTCTCCCAATGGATCGCATCAGGACGGATAATTATGTTTCTACTGTATTTGGAGGTTTTGAATGAATGGTTAGTCATTTGAGATAAATCATTCAGCACATAGTACGAACAACGTTTGAACAAACATTTTTGAATTGAAATTGAAAATGTTGTTGTGTATTATGGTGTCTTATATTGATATGATAATTGATATTCTTATTAAGAATAAGCGCTATATTTCTTAACGTTGATAGAATTATTAAGCGCACGAAGTCTGTGACAGACAAAAATATCTATTTACTTGATATCGCATGGAAAAAAATTGATCAATACATAATAAGTGAAAAAAACTATGTACGTATAACTAATATCGATTGTCCAAAACTTTATGCGCTGTATAGCACATGTTAACCGTTTGAGTGCTACGAGTTATTGCAAGAATCTGATCGAAAAATGTTAAAATACATTATAGTTTACAGTTGGATTCGCTAAGATATTTGTGTTTTACAATGTAAAATTATTATCAAAACTTTTGTATTTATTAATGCTTATAGCATAGAAGAAAATTAGCATTTGCGGCATTTTTCGATGTAGATTATGAGCAACACTGTTATGCTACGTGGCGCTTAAATTGTTAAAGTACACATTTAGGTATTGATGTTCAATATAACAAAGCACTTGTTGATTGAGAAATTATTGCAAAAGTGTTTAGTTCGTTGTATAAAATTATAAACAATGTTTTTTACGAAGAAAATCTTAATTATTTCGATTATATACATATATACATATATGTATGTTCCGATATAAGTTTCGAAAAAAATAGAAAAAGATATAAATAATGCATTTTTAAAGATTTTATACGAAAATTATGAATAAATGATAAGCGCATACAGTTTTCAAACGATACGAAAAATATGATGAATTAAAAATTTGTTAACGCAAAAAAATTTTATCATGAAGATAGAATACAGAAAAATAATAGTCTGGCCTTGAATGTGAAATACTTTTAGATATATCGAATATATTGTTTGTATACTATTTTAAATTTATTTACAAATTGTTTCAGAGTCAAGTGTATTAAAAGTTTCTATTTTATTGCAGATTTTATAAAATATTTTATATTTGAAATTAAAACCAAGAAAAAAGAACCATTTTTTAGAAATTTTAACGTCTTTCACGTAGAATATACGAACAAAGTGAGATAACGAAGTTACGTATTTTATCATATTGCAAAAAATATATTTATATCAATGTATGAACATTCTTGCATCATTGCATAAATTCAGTTGTCTTTTGCTTTTTTTTTTTTTTTTTTTTTTTTTTAATGAATAAGATAATATATGCATGACTTCTATGGAGTCTTTACGTATGATGGGGGCCAATTGTACGCATAAAATGCGAAATTCAATTTGTATTAAGAACGTGAAACGTTATGAAGAATTGGTTCTCTTTACAATTTTTTGCCTCAATATCGATTATCTTATGTTGGTTTTAATTAAATTTTTAAATAGCGAATATTTGATTAATTTATTAATTTATAAATAAATCTATATAAATTATATCAAGTAGAAAAAAAAGCGAATGTTTTAATTAATATTTAAGTAAGAAAACTTCGTCGTGAATAATTGTAAATGCGAAATTTATTTTTTTAATAATATCTTAATCGTTTTAATGAAAAAAATTAACTATTTAACTATTTATATTGTAAAGATGAGTGATTTATCTATTTATATAGGTAAAATTTATCATGATTCGTTCAACGTTTTTTGTTCGTATTGTGCAGCTGATAATTTTTTATTATTCTATCTATTCTAATTTTTTTTCTTTTTACTGTTTACAGACTTACCTTTTTTTACATCGTAAGATCAAGAGACATGACAGTGACAACGATGATTCGTGAACTTACCAATTACAAATTTTTGACGAATGAATAATGTTCCAACTGTATGTTGCACTACCAATTCTAGAAGAATATCGAAGAGAGGACAAGCTTGGGCAGTAGCTATGGAAAAAAATAGTCTAAAAGACGCAAGATTTCAAATCATATTATATTGATTCTTAGATAGTGTTTTATTACATAGCCTAATGGCACGAATATGTTCGTCTTTTACGAGGATATTTTTTATTTTTAATCAGCATACATCTAATATTTAATTCATGAGGAAAGATTGATAATATCGTAAAAAGTTATTTAAAATTAATATATTTTCAAATGCAAAGAACCGAGTATTAAATACACTTCGTGAAAGTCGAACACAATATCGTCGGGCAGCTCGAGTAATCGAATAGTAGTAAGAAAGAGGTGAAAAAGAAAATAGCTGTTAATTACAAAGATATAAGATTCATACCTCTCAGAATTCATAGTAATTGGTACTGTCTCGCATAAGAAAAAATTAAAATTTCTAATCATTGATATAATATTTAACAACCACTTGCCTCTCTGCCAGACTGCCATTAGCGTATTAATTAAGGAAATATTTAACTAGGGGAATCGAAGAACTCGTCCTCATTTTTCTTCGTTGTCCTCGGATTCCTACTCGTTCATTTTATGTTAGCATAAGATCAAAATATGTCTATAAGGTGAAAGAAGAGACAGACCATTAAGAAACGCGTTTTTAATTCGCCGCCAAAGTATATTAAGTGTAGCAATTGCCAAAGTTTTTTCTGTAAATACAAGAATATCGAGTCGATTAGTTTACAGTAGTTGTGATTCAATCGTGCACGAATTATTAAATTATCAGCGCTGTCGTGCTTTCTTTCTTGAAAATTTATAATTGTTATTATTGTTATAATCGTACTATATTGTTATGTTTTTTCATTTTGTATGTTTAATGTCTTGACCTGCCGAAAAATCGAGCGGTCCGACGATTATGTATTTTTAATTCTATAGCTACTTATATATTTTGTGTGCTAATAGCTCTGCATGCACACAAAGGGAAGGATCGACTAAAGAATAATTTCTACAAAACAAATATTTTTTTACATATTAAGATGACGTGAAATTCTTTTACGTACGATATATGTATTTGACGACAATTATAAATCGGTCGATGTTTCCCTGGTGTGGATGAGATGATTTTTGAGAATACGAGTTAAAAGTAAGAAGTTGGAAGAACGAACGTAGGAATGTATGAATGAGATTGCGTCAAGAAATATAGAGTGTGAGACTGTAAAATAATTATAAATAAATATATACGTTATAAGTCTAATAAACATGATTTTATCGCTTTTTATTATTTCATAATTACGGAAAAACTATTCCTAACAATGCTAAAAATTTAATGTATCCACAAATATGTATTTTAATAATTTCATTCAATATTTTTACATGTCTACAAATATCACAAATTTTACTACAATTATAGGAACATAATATTAATGGGACTAGGAGATAAAAAAAAACAAATTTTCTAATAAAGACTCAACTTTGTGTAGCAAAAATTTTGTATCATTTGACTACGATATAATGAATACAATCTATACACGTATACAATGTTGCGTTTATATAACTTGATTATTAGTATTCATGACTTAATAACAGCAACAATTGCAGTAAGATTCTCTTGACAAAAAATTGGTTTTGCATTTTAGAAAATAACATTTTTAAATCGAATTCTTACAAATTACCGTCCAAAATCGCATTTATACATATATATATATATATATATGTATATATATATTTTTGTGAAATATGCGAAATATGAGACATTGATCAAATAAATAAAAAGCTTCAAAATATAAAACAATTGCCGATTTATCGCTTAAGCGAAATTATATTATTGCACGCTTAATACAATTTTTTTCTATTTTCTAGTACTTTAACTCTTTTTTTAAAGCTTTGAAGTACGTATTAAAATGCGAAACCGCATATAAGTTTTCTATAATTAATATGCTACATTAGGAAATGTTTAATATTTAGAAGACGATAATAGATCGATTATAAAAGATTAGTTCAATAATACAAGACAACTGATTTCCAATATAAAATAAGTATACATTTCGGCGTGAATAAGATGCTAAAATTCGATGAAAAATTTCCGTTGCCAATAATGATTCGGATATGTTGAATCCTAATATTTTTTTTCTTCTTTCTTTTTTATCTATTCTCTTTTCGTTCCTTTTCTTTTTAGAACTGTATTTGTTGCTGCTGATTTTAACAAAAAATTGTTACAAATGACGTCCGTGTTTAGAGGTTAACATTTTTCTCACAGAAAATATACTCATAGATAGGCCAACAGTTGCAAGGATATACGCTGATTTGGTCATATTACGTTCGACCATATTCCTACGAAATACAGACGAAACGGTTCCCTGTAATAAAAAATATATTAATTTGTTTTTCATATAAGATTAAAATTCAAACGAATTAAATTATAATATTTCTAACTTAAGAAAATATCAAAGTATATGTCATTACATAATCTTTATCATTTTGTAACAGTTAAATATGTTTTTTTACCTGTTGCAATGATAATCTGAGAGCATAGAGAGTGGCAGGAGTCAGATACATCTCTACACCAAGGCTTTGCTTCGTATTCTAAAAAAAATATAGATTATATTAATCAGATATATATTTGTTATATAAGAAACAGATATTGAATTCACAAATGAAATATGTGTAGAATTGGATTACATCCAAAAATGATGATTATCTTAAAAAATTTGAATAATATATTTGTTCTAAACAGTATATCTATATATTAATATTTAAATTTTCTTAAAAAATGATTAGTGTCTTGTTTATAAAATTATTTTATTATTTTTTAAATTTTTTCACTATTAATTATACATTAATTTATTTTAATTTTTTAAATTAAAAATACATGAAAAATAATGGCATAATAAATGACATAAAAATTATGGTGATAAAAAATGACGAATGCATACCCTTGTTTAATTCAAAAATTAATGCGAATTCAAAGATAATATATGAAATGTTGTAATCTCCTTAATATAAAGATTTACGTGAATCCGTTTATTTTTGCTCTTATTTGATTTGCAATGACATTTCATTGAGGTTACCAAAAAGTGCGACTGATGTCGCACATCATTAACGCAGTGACTATTAAATATATAAACAAAAATCATTTTGTAAGTAAAGTTAGTATTATATTACATCAAACAATCTAACGCATATCATTAGATTAGAACTAGGCTTGGCGCCGTTTAAAATTATAAAATGTTATTCTATATTTTAGTATCTTTATGTAATCATATGGGATATTTTCAGCTATTAATAGATAGTATAATAAAATATATCTTTTTTCGGTTTAATATTATTTGTGTGTCACATAAAATAAAAAAAGATTAAATTATTTAAAATATAAACACTCAATTTTATTGTAACATTTTTATTTTTAGTTTTATAAATTTCTGTTAAAAAAGTTCAAAGAATAAATTCTACAGTATAAGAAAAATATTTAAATACGAATGATATACTACTACTTCGAATATATCATAATATGGTTTTTCTTTAAAACCACGTTTGCGGCACATTTATCATTCCATTTGTACAGGTTTTTATATATGCCGATATAATATATGAAATAAAGAAATATATCTCATACTATGAAATTTATTGTTGAAATTTAATTTTTATTCGAACGAAGTTCATAATAAAATAAATTTAATTAAATATTTCTGTATTAGCAGAGAAATACTATGTGGGACATGATTAACCTACAAAATTCACACGAAGAACACACTAGAACATCATTAAGATAGACATAGACTAATAAATTTTTTATTCTGACATCTTTTTAATTAACTTCTTTGATTAATTTTAAAAACTTGATACAATATTTTGTTAATTAAACTTTTAACGGATGAAGTCCATTAGTTGTGTTAGTTAAAAATTAATGAAATAAATAAAATAATTTTCTTGACTGTCCTCTTACGTAATCAACAATAATACTCCTATGCATAATGAAAGAAAAATTTTAAAATTATAATTAATTTAAAATAAAATTACATTCCGCATTAAGACACATACCGTCGTGAGCGAAACTTGCCGATGAAAGAGACGATCACCGAAGGTACACAATCCTTCGTCTCAAGTTGTTTCCTCACCACTGTCGATTTTACATTTCTAATTTCTACATATTGATTCATTCCTGTTGCGCCATCTTTCAACGTTTAAATATACTTCTATACTTCAACTTATGTCTGGAAATACCTACATTTCCAGAACATGGTATAGAAGTTGTACGTACTTATCATACGTGGTACTAGATAAATAAAACTTTTTTTATTAGCTAAGAGATGTCACTCTATATTATATTTTAACTTAATAAATTAAATATTTAGTTATAGTATACTTATTAGATATAATATACTTATTAAATAAGTATATTATAATAATATTTTTATAATGTGCGCGTAATAATTTATTAAAATGTTCATCTAAATAAATCGTATTAATTTATAATAAATTCCGATCCCTTTAATTTCTTTGTTTAACGTTCACTTTCTGATTAAGATATAATCGTCAGAGAAAATAGTTACCTAATGACGCACACTCTTTTTATCTGTGGTATATTTCCGTGGAATACCACTATATCCTTTAAAGTGGCCAGCCACATTTCGCTTTGTTTAAAACGAAATTAATGTTTAAAACGAAATTAATATTTAAAACAATGACCACCTGGACGATACTTTTTTTTTGTGTTCAACTTTCTTCATTTATATTTTGCGAATATAAAGATTCAGAAATCCTTTGTGCATCTCAACAATCTTGCAAAAATTGCTTGCAAACCCCGCGATGTGTTTGGTGTTCTACTCCGGTTCATAATTATCGTTATTACAATTGTTTATGAAAAAAAATATTTCACTTTGTTATAAATAATAATAGATTTGTTTTTTTAGGTCTCTAATCAAAGCGTGAACAATCCACTGGTTCGCTGTATCACCAGAGAAAAATTTTCAAACGAAGGTGATCATTGGTGTCGAACGTCGGACGTGATAATTGAGACGAATAAGATGTTGATTCTCGAAAATCGTCCACTGTCCTCAACGAAAGGCACGGATCCCGTTCAAATTCAACCTCAAAAAATTGATTTGAGACTCAGGCGAGGGAAGTATATCTATAATCGAGATTAAATAAAATTGTATCTCTTTGGTGAAAATATATAATTCTATTTGACTATTTATAGGCGAGGAATATCGATTGACTTTAAAATACAGTCAAGCAGAGGATTATCCGGTCGATTTGTATTATCTGATGGATTTATCAAAGTCCATGGAAGATTACAGGGATCAATTATCAAAATTGGGATTTCAATTGGCCGAAGCTATGCGAAACTTGACTTCAAATTTTCGCCTAGGATTTGGTAGTTTCGTGGATAAAGTTGTACTACCTATGACCAGTACGCAACCGGACAAGTATCTAAAGAAGTTTAACGTTCACGTTCCATCAATATCGCTACGATTTTATCATCCATCATATCATTTTCCCTTCCAGATTGAGATCACCGTGTAACTTAGATAAAACTAAGAAACCATGCGCACCACCATATGGATACAAGAATCAGATGCCTCTTACCGAAAACATTGCTCTTTTTAAAGTAATTCTGTCATCTCTTTTTTTTTTTTTGCGTAATAATTAATTAATCTTTAATCTCTTGATGTTGATTAATTAATTTTCAGACGCGCGTACAAGAAGCTCCGGTGTCTGGTAATTTGGATTCACCCGAGGGTGGACTTGACGCGATGATGCAAGCGATGGTTTGCACCAAGGAAATTGGCTGGCGGCAGAATGCTCGGCATTTTATCGTTTTCTCAACAGACGCTAATTTTCACATCGCTGGAGATGGCAGAGTATGTGAGATGAATATTGAAACAAAGATTGTTTCAATTTAATTTGTCCTTTAAAAATAAAAACACGATTGCGTTTCAGCTTGCGGGAATCATCGAGCCCAATGATTGCCTCTGCCATTTGGACTCAGAAGGGTTCTACACGTACTCGCTTCTTCAAGATTATCCATCTATATCTCAGGTATGCAAATCTTTCTTTCCCAACAATTGAAATATTAAATTAACGATTACATTTTAATTAAGATCAACAAAGTAGCTCGCGAGAACAACATGAACATCATATTTGCGGTTACGAGCAATCGAAACGAGACGTATCAATTATTGAGTAAAAGTATCAGAGGCTCTTCTATCGGAACGATAGAAAGGAATTCTAAAAATGTAGTTGCTCTTGTCAGTGGAGAATACGAGGTATTCTGTTTGAATCAATTTCCGAATATTATTACACGAATATATTATCGTATACATATAAAAGAAATGTTAACAATTTGTTCAGAAATTGGTGAACACCATAATAATGACGGACGATGCGCCAAAAATGATCGATGTGAAATATTTCTCACGATGTTTGGATAAAAATGGTGAATTAAAAGAACGACAGGAATGCGGAGGATTACGAGTGGGGAATATCGTGGAATTTGAAGTAACGTTACAGGTAATTTGCAAATAAATCGGCAAATTCATCGAACGTTGCGTTGTATGAATATCATATCGTTTCGTTTATTTGAGAATTATTATTTTTTTCTCGATTGCAGGCGATCGAATGTCCAAAGGATTCCAACGAATGGCAGACAAGTATGCATATTAAACCCAGGGGTATAAACGAAAGTCTGACGATCAATCTGAGCGTTGCATGCGATTGTCCTTGCGAACGGCCAGGACATCCGGTAAAGGCGATTATAATTGAACGCGAATCTTCTCATTGAAATAGTTACGTTCACATGTAGTGTGCGTATACGCTATTTAAACGTTTCTCTTTTTCGCACGTTTTCGAATGAAAATGTAGGGATACACGCCAGCTTCGGAAAATTGCAGAGGGAACGGTACTCTGGTTTGCGGTATATGCTCCTGCGATGATGGCTTTTATGGGAAGCAGTGCGAATGCGAAGGAAACGATGCCAGAGCGGAGAGTGCAGCTGCTATGGCTGATTGCAAGCCTAACAACGAGACCGCTGAAATTTGTAGCGATCATGGAGTTTGCAAGTGCGGTGTATGCGAGTGCGTGAAACGTCCAAATCCGCAAGAAGTTTTCTACGGGAAATATTGCGAATGCGATAATTTCTCTTGCAAACGCAAAGAGGGATTAGTAAGTGAATATTTGCCTCAATTACGCTTCAGGAAGAAAAGGATGGTTTTTCTACGACGTGGGATGTATACTCGATCGCGAATAGTTATCGAAAGATATTTTAAAGCACGAGGAGAATGACAGTTAAACGATTTCTCTATACGCGCAGTACAGGTATTTTACCTCTTGTTATCAGTTACGGACGAAACGTACAGTTCGTGGATCGTAAACTTACTTCGGAATCGTTTATTCGTATGGCGAAATTGCTCGAGTAATTTCCCTTTTAAGGAAACCTGCACCTTTCGAAACAGGCGATAGATAAATTACACGTGTTTACGTGTGTATTATTCCATCTGACTGTTGTTGTTGCGCGTTTAAGGTTTGCGGCGGGCGAGGGAAGTGTGAATGTGGTACTTGCAATTGCTTCCCGGGATGGGGTGGCGAGATGTGCGATTGCAAAGAAACGAATAGCACATGCATCTCGAGCAACAGCGAAACTATGGAGATTTGTAGCGGGCGCGGCGATTGCATTTGCGGTAGCTGTTATTGTCATGAAAAAGACAATATTCGATATTCCGGCCAGTATTGCGAAGAGTGTCCCGTAAGTCTTTTTTCCGCTTCACGATATACGAATATATTCTAGGTATTTATTAAAGAGATAAAAGTTGTTTTTGCGTTTCTTAGATATGTCCTGATCAACGATGCGAGCAATTGAAGAATTGCGTCGAATGTGTGGTGCACAAATCCGGTCCTCTTGCTAGAAGTGAAAAATGTGACGAATGCATGCATCAAATAGATATTGTGAGACAATCTTCTCTAGAAATATTAGTTAGTAATTTTTCTTTTTATGCAATTTTCAATTGAACAGGTAGATAAGATCGTAGAAGATTCAGGAAAAGATCAAGGAAACGGAGCTCGTATTTGTCGAACTCCTGGGGATGGTGGATGCACGTTTGTGTTCAAATACGAATATTACAGAGACGGTACTGGAGGAGATATTAAGATATTCAAGATCCTAGCTGAAAGAGAGAAGTCATGTCCTGTACCTATTAACGTTCTTGGTAAGTGCAATCATAATAAATTAATGATACTACGTATCATATCGAGTGAATTATTGTAGGTGTTGCTGTGGGATTAATAATTAGTACTGTAATTATCGGTTTTATGATTCTTCTTACTTGGAAGATATTAACAATGATTCGCGATAATCGCGAATTTAAAAAATTCGAGCGTGAACGAATTTTGGCTAATAAATGGAATAGGGTAAACGATATTAATTTTTTTTTTTATTTTAAATCTATAAATATAAATATTATTTTAATTAAGCAACATTTGTTAATTTAGAGGGATAATCCGCTTTATAAGGAAGCTACATCTACATTCAAGAATCCGACATTCAACATGAATACGATCAGATAAAATTTATTTTCATAAAACGAATGATTTCATAAAACGAGCGCGCGAAATATTTCCATGGAAAGAAGCCTATTTTATTAAATGGTAGACGCTCCGATAGATAGCGCCACCATATTCAAATTGAGAGTGACGACGCCATGTTGATTAATTTTGTGAGAAGCTTTGTGAGAAGACAGTTTCTAGTCGAAGAGATAAAACATTTATCCTTTCAATCTTCTGGAAAACAACCTCTGTCTACTTTTATTCCTGCATTCCTATCTTGTAAGTGAAAATATTATTCATTACCTTTCCATTTTTTCCGCAAAATTGTTCCAAGTTTTATCAATCCTCTATTTTGCGATACTTATATCTGAAACTTTGTTGAACTCGTTGGTGACAATTAATTTGCGCGCGTAAAATATAATATTTCGCGAGCTAGATGCAGCCAGGAAGTGAAATAAATGCGATTAGAATAGATTGGGAAGACAAAGATCGATAAATGATCGTTCATAAATCAATTTTAAATTTGATCCGAGGATTTTGCGTGGAGATAGGTCCTGGCCTTTCGGACGATTGTTTCGAATATCCTCTGGCCTCGTACTTTATTGCTGGCTATGCTCGAAGAAGGCAGCCTTGTAAGGAGCTCGTAAATTCGTCACCATAGTCGGCTCCTGCTGCAAAACCCTGCGGCGACTCGGTGTATTTCCCACCAGAAACCTAAAGCTCTACCCACATTGAATCCGCCCATACGACTTGATTACTCGACCCTAATTATATCCTCGGTCTTCATTACAGCGGTGCTTGTTTTATAAAGATAAAGGCGTGTCAAGGAATGCCACAAAATTTTCGACGACTTTTTGTTATTTCGATATTATGTTGTCATTCGATTGGCAATTGCGAGTACTTAAATAGTTATCATTCGTGCGAGCAATGAGCAATTCTTTAATAATTTTTCCTGTCCTTTTTTTTTGTTTATATTTTTGACATTTTTTTCATATTAAAACATTTGGTTTCAATACAATACAATTATATTTATAATAATTGAATCGTATTTTTCAAAAAATAACGTGATCTCAAATGATAATTATCACGCCAATATTCCGTTTCGTGACTTGATAAAAACGTTTAATTTCGGAATATTGGAAACAATAAAAATACCATTTCTCTCCGAATTCTGAAATAAATTAACGTAATTTCATAAAATAGATAGAATTTGTTCGCGTAATCGGGCCTTAAGTCTAGCACAGAAAAACAGTCGAAGGAAGGAGAGAATAGCAGAGCCGGCGCTCCGCATACTAAATCATTGCCGCACGTCTGTTTCTTTACATTGTACAGATTTTATTGATTATTTTACGGCCGGGAACATTGTAAATCTCTTCATCCTGTATCGGCGTCTCACCTCGCTGTGCCGTGAGATGCTCCCACCGGGTGCCCATGGCGCCAATTATGCGAGTCGAACAGTATTGTTGTCGTATTCGTTCTGATCTGTCAGCCACGGCCTCACGTGTATCTCTTACGAACTAACGATTACTTTTCACGTCTACCATAGTTCTTGCCTCTATGGAATTTTAAGATGGAGTTAGTTGTACCATGGCAAAGGCCAGTGTACTCATAACAATAATCGCGAATTGGAGGTTAGGCACGTGTCGCGATTAAATTTTTTAAAAGTACACAAATAAATAAGTGCTTTTTTCGTATTTACATCTTCTAGTTCCACGTGAGATTTCGGTTCATCATTTTAAAGTTTGGTTATAGTATCAGTTCGCGTTGAATGGCATCGTTCACATTTCGCCCGCGGAACAATGTTGTTCGTTTTCACGGTTGCTAATGGCCGCCGCCGGTGCCTTAATTACAGCCAAATACGACCCAATCAGCCCTCGGGGGCCGGCAATGTCGGCTTGTTCCGAACTTTCAAGTCATTTGGCATATTGTCGGATTCAACCTTTTGATTGATTTTCATTTCTTCTAGATGCATTCATTCCGATTATTCCAATTTCTGGAGCATTAGAGAGCACATCGATACACGAACGAATGGCAATTACATTTCAAAATATAATTTCGAAGGGACTCTAAATAAAGGATAAAACGAGTGAGTTTTTCTTTGTGTTCGAGTGAAAGATACGAGATCTTTCGCTACATTATTTCTTTTTTCGCGAATAGAACGTTGTTTATGATACATCGAAGAATTGACTGTTCGCATCGTACTTAGATAGTTGGACGGTTGATGGGCATGGAATAAATTTAGGCGATACTGCCGATCGTGGTGCATCGTGCAGTCAGCGCTGTTGGACGATCGAGAGTTGGTGAACGGAGTTGCACCACCTCTTCGCGTTTGACGCAGGCCGAGGCTCGTTAGTGCGCGCCCGTAAATCAAGCCGCAGGGGTGCCAACCCGCTAATATTACCGGGGTTCCTTTAGGATAGGAGGAGCACGTTCGCACCGCCGACGCGCACAGTAAACGTTCGATATATCTCATCGATAATGAGTTTGTTAAATGGATTAATATTCCACTTTTTCTTTTCCCTCCTTCTGCCGTTTAAGCTGGATATTCCAGTCCTACTAACTATACGAAACTATTTCGGAATACATCACTTTCTTTCGTTGTTACAGTTCGAGAGCAGTTTCACGATCGATACCAAGGATCGAACATCGTTTGGATACATTGAAAGCATCGATCGGATACATTGAATCCTGGACTGTATATAATCTCAAGATCATTTTGGAGGAAAAAAAGTTGAAAGGAGCATTTTAGTTGAAAGAAGCAGAAGGATTTTAACGCTCGATGATCCGATTTAATGGGAAAATGAGAATCGTCGAATCCTTTCCGCCGATTTAATATCCTGTTGTAAAGTATTTTTTAAACTCGTTGGCAACGTATTGGCACGTTTCGATCTTACGATTAGCGCGATCCTAACGACTCTGCTAACTAATAAACGAAATAGCAAACTGTTTCGTATCGATTATATCGAGGATATCGGTTCGAATCTTATGGAATCTGGTGCGCTCTTAGAGGCTGTATAACTCGTATATACAACCGGATAATTAATGGAGCCGGTAATGAGCTGATTATTATTAATAATATTTAGTCGAGGTTAAGCCGAGGCGACCCCGCCGTGCTGGAGCCCGGCTGCTCGTTAATTGAATCTGCCAATCATCGTAATGAGCGTCAGCGCCGGATCTGCTGTCCGTTCTTCGTTGTTGCTCTTTAGGGCCTGAAAGCTTGATGCTCGTTGCTTTCGAAAAACAAAATACGCGTGTTGCACTCTGCAACCCTATCCTAAGAAATGTGAGCAATTTTCTTCACCGACCGCCTTTCGAGAACTTGATCGATATCGCGAACCCTGTCTAGAACCTTCTTGTAATTGTTGTTATTCGTTTACATTAATTACACGCGCGCCAACCAAACTTTTACTTAACGTGGATCGAACCATCGAATTGTTTATAGGTAAATACAAATAATTGCGAATCAATACTGCGTTTTTATTTTTTTATTTCTTTACCTATTCTTATTTTATTTTCTTATTCTATCTCAATATCTTTCGAAGGAATAAAAGTGATGTATATATATATATATATATATAAAGCGTGTTTTAAAAATTCTTTTTCTTTCTTTCTTTTTCCAGCGAAGAACGAACCTATTTCTCGTCGTGCAATATTCGAAAATGGAATTGTTTCAGTCAGAATAGAAGAGTAGCCACGATAAGTCAGACAAGGGACAAATGTTTCCTCTCTTTGGAAGATAAGTTTGCCTCGATCTCTACACCACTCGGTTCACTAGCCAGAATCCTTGAGAATGCATTCTTATCTCTCGACTTTCGTCGTTCGAAACCAAGATTTCCGGCAATTTTCGTGAAGTGGAAATGCCAATCCACGATTCGAAGAGATGTTCTATCTCCTCTTCTGTTCCGATATCGCGTATACAAGAGAAAAGTAAGTTTTCGAAAGTAAGTAGTAAATAATCGTGATTTACGTAATAACACACGTTGTGGATTAAGAGAGAGGAACGGTATAGAAAGAGAGAGAGAGAAAGAGAGAAAAAGGAAGAGAAAGTAAAGGGAACGAAACGGCAAAAAAGGAGAATACACGGTAGAAGCGGTTTCGCGAAAACTCGTTTCTGTCGACGCCCGGTGGTAATTTCGTGTATAGGAATTAATAGATTAGCGAAGAGCACGTTTCCTCTTAATTCCAGCCCATTACGGGTTCGGTTTCTTGGCGTAAGGCGGGTCTGCTCGATTATGGAAGATAGCCAAAATCACCGGTGGATCGCGGAATTAGATCGAATTACCCAGACGCGAGATGATCGTTGTACGTAATTTCTCGATGAAAGAATGACGAGCAACTACGTCATCGTAGCCACTGTCTCGCATCCAATCTTTATCCAATCTTTATTTTCGTTCCCAACTATTTTTTCACTTGTCTTCATCCTCTTTATCCGCCAATCGAATATCATTTCCTCTTGTTTTTTTATCCGTTTGATTATTCCGCATAGATTTCAATTACAACGAAATTAGAAGCGAATCGCGTTTCACGTGAATATATCGGCGGCACGACTCGGCTACCGAATGACGGGAGAAATTAATCAAAATAATCATCTCTGGGGCCCGAAGCGGCCAGCGGGGCCTGTCATTTACTCCCCTGGAACTCTTCTCCTCCTGCTTTAGGATACTCGGTATATATATATATATATGTATGTATGTATGTATATATATATATTCGCTATCCGGTAGCCGACCAAAACGCTCCTTCAGCCTTTACACGGGAATCTAGAAGTCCGATGGAACCGACCGATCCATTATTCCGAATCTCCCTAGCTAGAATTTTAAATCAACCATCCCGAGGATGCGTCTGACCCCCCGAAGGAAATTTCATTACGAAAAAGATTTTTCGACTATTTTAAAGAGCAGGCCTCGAATAACACGCTCGATTAACATTTATACGGTTTAAGAGAAACGATTCGACTTTCGGATGCGATTACTTAAAAGTCGTATATAAGAAATGGTTGGTTAATTTAAAAGCAATCGCGATACGCGTGTTATAACACTTGTTCTCGATATTTATCTTTACCTTGTAATTTCACCAATAAATCGAGAAGAATCTTTTGTCGTCGATTTAAACCACGATTTATACACGATATATACTCGTTCCCTCGGATGGATACGAGATTATGGATGATTCGAATCGATCGTTTTTACGTTCGTGGTCGTTTTGCGGATGTCTCAAAAGAGTCGGGATAACTCGATTGGAGATGGGGAGGGGGGGAAGAAAAGAAAGAGAAGATCGAGAGAAAGAGTGAGAGAGAGAGAGACGGTTTGGGAGAAAGTTGGGGAGGGAAAGGGTGGGATTGGAGGGCGCAAAGTAACGCCATCAGACACGCGAATGAGAAACGGGACGGTGTTTCGTGGAGGCAGGAGGTCCGAATGGGCCAATAACTTTGCGAGCTTATGTTCTTGAATATAAAGGGGACATTGGTACTTTGCGGGACGATGTCACTTAAGTGTCCACCCTTCCTATTATTCCTGTTGCCCCCTTACGAACGTATACCGATGCACGACTGTCGTTTTTATTCAAATGCACGCCCCTGCAAACCGAACGCGATGGCACTCGCAAATTTGCCCAATGATTCACGATTCGCCATTCCACTTCCACGTCGAAGAAGCGTCAGGATTATGCCATCTCTCGATGTCGAGACGTCCATGTTCCATGTATTCCCCTATCTAAAAACTTTTGCAGACTTTGCTTCATTAATTTCCACCAGGGATGTGAAGAAACTCGCTTATATGTAACCGAGTAATTCGAGTTCAATGTAAGAAATCGATCGAAATAAAATCGAAGGTCCGATTCGAGACGATTGGAGACGATTCGATTGCATTTGTTCGAGGAGGAGGAGGGGGGGGGGGGAGAGTTGGGGAACAGTTGCTACTCGCCGGTACTCGTCCACGCGGGCACGCGGCACGTTGCCCGCGAGCTCCTGTGGCGCTCACCGGGTTTCGACACCCACACGCCGTGTCGCCTCACCAAACACATAAATAACGACAGTTTCGGAGAGACTCTGCGTCACCGTTCACCGTTCACCGCGTCCCAGCCATTTTCGATTCGGAATTACATTCGAAACTTTACCGATTTTTCATCACGAGTTTTCCTCGATTCCAAAATTCCCCCTCCCTCTTTTTCCTCGTAATTTTTTCCTTCCAATTAATATTTTAATCCTTCCAATTACTCGATTCCCCGATTTCGAAAACGAATTGGAGGGTAAATTAGGGGTTGAGAAAGAAAAGAGGGAGGGGAAAGAAGCGATCAAGCGGAATATATAGCTTCAACGCGATACCGTACTTTATATCGTTTGCCACCTGTTATGTCGCGAAACTCTTGCGAGTGAAGGAAAACGCGCGTTCGATGTAGATATCCAGAGATTCGATCGAGCAAGTTTCGCGGGTAAAGGAGTTCCCGGTAATCGAAGTTTGTTTCTTAATCGGGTAGGGGTATATGTGCGCAACAGCACAGGTCGAGCTTTTGGATTTGACGTGTTCATTAGAAAAGCTTCGAGACTGTTTCGCGTTAATGATCGAGGTTGTGCGGGGAACGCGTCAAAAGCGAAGGGATATTTTGCGACGCCTACACGCGGATCTCGCGTGGCTTCGGGCATTAAATTAATCGTACGTTTCGTTTGCCGAGAACCGCGGTTCTACGATCGTATACAACGGATACTATGTTACCGCTGTCACGAAACTGACGTTTTGCATTTACCGTGCACGACGAACGACAAGTCCCTGTATCTCGTTCTCTATTGCTTCGACGACGCCTTCGCCGACACTCTTGATCGTATCTCGACCTAGTCGGGAAACTATCTATTCGGAATTTATTCGTTTACTCGATACACAAACTAACGCTTTCGATATTACCCCATGAATTTGAAGAAAATTGGATCGATAGTATCGTGCTGGAATGGACGAGTTGAACGCGTAATTTGACGTATTAGTTGGTAATTCAAAGTATGGAGAGATGTATAATGCACGAAACGATCGATTCGACGATAAATATTCTTCAGAGGTAACATAAATACAAAATAATCGTCCAACAAGCGGAAACTTGAATATATCATGTGTAACACGAATTGTGCACCGGGTTGTGTAAATATCGGTTATTAATAACAGGATATGGTATATAAAGTATAACAGGCTGGTGATACGTGGACATTCCTTCCATCCAACGTTATTCTTCTTTCCAAATGGAAAAAATTTCCGAACGATTATTTACGAGCCGTCGAACCCGAGAACTCGAGAGTTCTCCAGTCTTTTCCCAAGGAAAGGTCGCCGACTCACGAAGGCGACTTCCCGCTCACGGGAAGGAATTCTAATCTCCCCGATTGGACGTGGGTCTTAATAACGCGAGTCTATCTTAATTAAATTAAAATTCTCATCCCAAGCCCACCACCACGCTCTCCTCTTAGGGCGTGTCTCTTAGGATCCCTCGTTCGAGCCAGGCGAGTTTTAACCATGGAGGCACAAAACTCTCCGCGCCTAGATATCGAGATACCACGAGAGAACAGTCGTCGAAAAATCGTTCGATCCTTTCCCCGATGCACACTCGTACTCGAACGCATCCAAATTACCATGGTAAATTAATCTATCCCCGAGGAGAGGGCTAATATCGACGAATTTACTTTGTAGTTTCCACGCCTTTCTCTTCGAACCACGTCTCGGGGCCAACACGAACGGGGCCCCTCTCTCTCTTTCTCTCGAAGCATCCGCGAGGCATAATATTACCATTCTTTATTCTTTAACGATCGGCAGCCAGCCGAGTGTTTCATGGTCGGGCCTCTCGTCTGCCCTCCTCCTCCTCCTCCTTCGTTCTTCCTTCTTTACGATTCCGTCCCAATTTATTACGAAACCGAGGGCTTTTCCCGCGAGAGTCGAACGATCGAGTCGGCTCTAGCCGTCCACTCTCTTGCCGGGCCCTCTCCAACGCGCCCTCATTTCGTATTCATAAAGATGGTGGGTTCCGAGGGACTCTCTTAATATACGAAGAATACGAGGCCTCTCTCGAGCGACCCTGAACAATCTTCCTCGACTAATTACCGTGAAATATGACTGATCGAGAAATTTGGCCGAAGCGCGAACTCTCGTAAATCGAACGATATAAAGGTAATTCCTAAGGGGAGGGGAGGATGGAATTACGTTTTACGAGTCGAATTGGTATTGCGTAGAGAGGTTTTTGTGGCGTATTGAAAGAATTTGTGGATGATAATAAAATTGCGATAATATTTTTCTTAAAAATTATTGATCCATTTTTATCTCGAATCGAATCGTAGCGCGAAGAACAGAGGATTGGAAATGCTTGAAATTAAATATATCATGAAGCATAATAACGATCCATCTCACACACGTTACATTTATCTCATCCAGATTCATCCTAATAAGTGTTATTCACAATCGGCGCAGTAACGGATAAAACGATACGATTCAAATAAGCGATTAACACGCTTTAGACACTCTTTTCGAGTAAAAAGAAACAAACGTAGCTTACGGTTGAAGAAAAAAAGAAGAAGAACCCGACGAGACGAATCAACGAACGGGTTATTTCGATCGAGGAATCAAAGTCGCGTTAACGTCCCGCGCGTGGAACGAAAGGCGAAGCATCAATTATCGTTGGGACTCGTTTCGGTGGACGTTCGGTTAAAATTTTCGAAAAATCTCGTTCCGTAATTGTTTATTGTGATCGAGGGTTCGGCTGGAACTCGGCGGCCCCCCCGTGGCGCATCGCGAATGGGATCTAAAAGGACGAGAGGAGTGGAACGTGGGTTCCTACCGTTAACATCCGACTTTACGACGCATCCTGGTCGCACGAGGCGTGCACCTCGCGGGGCCTCGTACAAGCCCCCGTAATTTGATAATATAGGGTTATGGTGGCGCCAAGCTGAGCCGTTTAAATTCATAACATTGTTTATTCCTATTAGACCGACCTATTGGGCCCGTTCCGCGCGATATTTCATTCGAAAGCAAGGCCGGTGCCGCGCGTGGACGAGTCCTTTTACCTCGATTCAACCCGACCGTTTTGTATCGTATCACCCGACCCATTATCGGCCGACCAATTTTCTCTCCTCGGCTATAACCTATAACAACGTTTCCAAAATGAAATATTCACGATCACCGAGTGAAATATCCCCACGCGAGTATATCCACGAGATTCGAGAGGAAAACGATCGGTGCCCATGATCGATAAACCTCGATCGTTCTTCCTCTCTACGAGCGATATTTTATGATGGCATTCCTTGATCCGTGGTGGACGTATTTGTAATATACAGCGCATGGAGGGGGAGGGGAAATTAAAAGAAATGGTTGCCTCGTTCTCTCAAATTGTTCGTGTACGCGTCGAGTAACAACAAATGTTTAAATTCTCTCGAAAGTTTCGATCGAAACTGTTGGTTGTTAGGTATCGTTTCGAGTTGCCGCGCGGGACGGAACGTTCAACGTTCCTTGTTGCTCTTAGCCGGTTAGCTGTCAGCGAGAACGTGAAATATCGTCCTGCCCAACTAGTATCCAATAATTAGTTTACTCCTCATTACGGTTGGCCCGCGTTATTAGGAGGGCCAACACGGGTTCCACGGAGTGCGGAGAGAGGGAGGGAGAGAAGTGGAGGAGGGGAAAGGGAACGGACAGGAGGGAGAGCAGCTCTAATTAACTGAACGTTTAGGGGTTACTCGACCGGTCGACTCGCGGCCACGCCCGATCGGTTAACCAATTCCTTTCTTACCTGGTTTGTGCACCTCTCGGATACTTTGTGCCAATCTGCTGCCATCCTATGTTTGGTCAGTCCATCATTTTCGTTTCTTCTTTCTTTTTTTTTTTTTTTTCTTTTCCTTCCACGCGTATAACACCGCCACGACGGCGTATACCCTCTCTCGGCCGAAAAATTCGAATTTAATCGTTTCTCGAGTCAACGCTCGAGTATACCCTCTCCGCTACGAAACGTCGTAAATTTAAAGAAATGGAGGGATCAAAGAATCGAGAGGAGTAAAGATAAAGACCGAGGATGATGGAATAAAAAGGAGACACAGAGAAAAAGAGAGAAAGAAAGAGAATGAGGGTGCAAAGTTATCTCCGATCTTTGATCTTGGCAAGCGGTCGAATCGAGGAGGGTTCGTCGAATCCCTCGAGGAGGGACGGAGGAGGAGGATATAGAAAGGGAAGGGAAAGGGAGACGGAGAGGATGGAGGTTCCGTAGGAGGTATGATGCGCGGGAGCCATCTCTGTTAATCATCGCGTAATTACCGCTCCAATTATCAGATACCGAGATACGAGCACGGTGGATCCGTGCAGGACCCGAGAAGAATCTGTTAGCTCGATCCTACCTCTCCGATCTCTGGTATCTGGTTTGCGGCGTAGCTGCTCGTCATTCTAAACGAGCGACCGGCAACATCTCGGCCGATCTCGCCGATCGCTCACCGATCCCTGCCCGGCAACCGCCGCGAGAAAGTGTCAATTACTGCTAGCCGCCGATGGATCGTGCCGTGAGCAGATTAATCCGCCGGCGCCGGCCGGATCGTGGAACCTGGACGCGAAACGAATTTTAAACGAGGGAGGATTCGGCGCGAACGAAGAATTTCGAGGGATGGAGGACAGGAAGGGGTGGTGGTGGTGGTGGTGTTGTGGGATGAATTTCGAAAACGATTCATTCTCGGTTCGGGGCGCGTTCGTTTTTACAGGGCTCAACAGGGGCGGGACAATACTTGTCCAGCGGCCGGTAGGTTGAACAGGGCGTTACCTGGCATTCCTTGGTAAATTAACTTAGCGGGCGGCTGCAGCGCGCCGGCGAGCGGCGCGTCTCTCCCGCCAAATATTCATTTAAAAAGGTAAATGCAATTTTGCCGTTTTACGTGATTGAGATAATGCTCCCCCCGATTAACGGCCCATCTCTTCCTCGCTTCCTTCGTATCTCTTTTCTCTCCTCCTCTTCCCTCCCTTCTCTCGCTTCTCGAGTCCCGGCCCCTCTTTTGTCTTGCTCGGTAGCAAACGCGTCATTACCAAAATTCGACTCGTGGCCGTCCCATCCCAGCGTCCAACGAAAGCAGCTCCGACTTCAATTTTTCTCCAGGCGTACGAATTTTGAATCTCGCGCTCGTTCTCGTTTCCTTTCTTCTT
Source organism: Apis laboriosa (assembly GCF_014066325.1). NCBI lineage: Eukaryota > Metazoa > Arthropoda > Insecta > Hymenoptera > Apidae > Apis > Apis laboriosa. Next base: position 143,376 of record NW_025224475.1, on the reverse strand, counting down.
TCTCGCCTCGAGAGAGAGAAGATTTCGAGAACGAGGAATTTTCTTTCTTCGGGATGGACGAACGAGAGCGAAAAGAATTATCGTGACTCGTCGGCGACTAAAAAAAATCGGTCGTTGATTTCGTTGAACCGATCGTTCGGTGGCTAAAAAGGGGCGAGATTCCAGAGAGAAACGAGCCGACGAGTAATTCGCGGAGGTCGTACATCATCCCCTGTGAACGGTTGTCCGCCTATTCGGTCGCTTCGTTTGGGCTTAAATCAAATTTACTAATTAACACCATTTACCAGGATCTATAGCGAGGGACTCGCGCGCTGTCCGCCGTCCGTGACTCTCTAAGCTCCTTTTTGTTTCCTCTTCAACGTCGGTACGCGTTATTGATGATGCTCGTTAAAGAGCTCTCACGTGCCTGTGGGGGCAGTTCTTCTTCTTCTTCTTCTTCTTCTTCTTCTTCTTCCTCCCGATATATACCCTCTTCTCTCCTCGCTCGCCGTATAACCGTTCCGTGGGCCTCTCGTCGAGTCTCTCGGACTCCTGTACGCCTGTGATCCATCCTCGTGCCACTCGGCCTAGCTGCCGCGGGACATTAGTCATCGACAATCAAGATGAATTCACTCTTAAACAATGACGCTTAATTTCAAGAAGCCACCGAACAAGACGAACAATCGCCCAATTCCCCTCGGACTCGCTTCTCCGCTCTTCCAACAATCCTCGCCAACCTGCTCGCCGATCCTCTTCGAGGATCTTTTACCACCGAACCTGCACACGCTTCGTTTCTCTCGCGTTATTACCCACTGCTACGCACGAACACACACACACACACACATACACACATATACACACGTATACACACATACATGTTTCGTAGGGGGTTAGATTTATGGTGCGTCGCATTATCACGTAAGGTAACGCGACACCGCAATTCCACTCGCCGGCACCGACGGCCAAACGCGCAAATTACCATCGCGATTGCGGCTAACTCGCCCCTTTACGCTAATAACGCAACACCACGCGGCGAATCGCAAACAAGGACGTGGAATACGCTCGCGGGACAAGCAATCTTTCCCACCGAGGGCGTAAACCGCAATCTGCCGCTAAATCATCCCATCCTCGAATATTTATTTATCCGCTCGATCATCCACGCATTTCACGCATTTTTATTTTTAATCCACGATTATCCCGACGATAAATATTTCTTGGGAAAGAAGAAGCTTTTAATAGGTGGAAACCAGAGAAATTGTCGTTCTAATTGAATCGAAGATATTAATGGAATTTCTTCAGATCAGGATAGATTTTATTTATGAAAGGAATTTATATATCCTTCGATTTTAGAATATTTATATATCCTTGCATTTTCGTATTTCTAGTCACAGGAACGAGAAATTATTTTCCATTGAAACAGAAAAAAGAAAAAAAAGAATTTGAATTCTCCCGAATGGAGATCCTCCAATTTTCTCACAGAGAATAAAGGGTCGTCGTCATCATCATCGTTCTCGAATAGTTTTCGAAACTTGCCACAAGGTTCCTCGTCACGAGGAGGAAGATCGGGGCGGGCATTGGAAATATCGAGTCGAGATGTGTCACCATCGAGAGGAAAGGGGTCGTTCGGGATAATCGTAGGCGTTCGTTATTTATCAGTCGCATGACGTATACACGCGTATAGTTTTGCCATATAGACCCAGTGGGGTTTACATGTCCACCGACGCGATCGAATGCAAATATCACGAGACGCTCGCGCGGAATTATATCATTATTTCTCGGTTTGTGGCGGTGTGTGTGTGGCGTGGCTACGCCTCGTGGCCGTGTCTTTTTTCAAATAAGGAAATAAATTAAGACGTAATGGGCTTAATAAGGCTCCAGCCGGATAGCATTCCGCGACCATGCCGGTAACTAATGGCGGCATTTGCGCGTTTTATACCATGTCTGGTCTCACAACTGGTCTCTCCCTTGTAAATTTCCAAAACTCCGCTCCTTTTTCTTTTTCCTCTCCTCTTCCCTCCCCCTTCCCTTCCTTCGATTTTTGAGCATCCGTATCTTTTGTCTTTTAATTTTAATCAGACCATCGTGTTGTTATCATCGCGACGATGATAATCGAATCGTTGGAAAATTAAAAAAGGATTCTCGCTGAATATCGCGAATATCTCGGTTACATCGAACCGGTTATAATCGGTGTGTCGTCAAACTCGAACATTGACTCGTTCTGGGGATGATCGATGCAACGCTTCTTTTTTTTTTTTTTCTTTCGAATATCCGCTCGATCCGGTGATCAAGAACAAAGGAGGAGGAATGAGAGCAGATCGCGGAGATAACTCGATCTGCTCGCCGATAAATAGATCGTATCTACCTTCCCTTATTTTCCTTCCTTTATTTTTCCACGTTACGCGTCGATGTTAACGAGAAACTTTACACAATGTGTGTACAGTGTACACACTTGTTATTATGCTTGTATCTTGAACCGGTGAGACTCGATCTTCGATGAAAATACAAGGGGGAGGGGGAAGATCGAGGTGGATGGAGCAGGGTATACAAAAGAGAAAAGCAAATGGAGAAAATGGAGCAAAGAGGAGAGGGGAGAAGGAGGAGGAGAAGAGAGAGAATGAAACGGAGCATGGAAGCAGAAGCAGCCAGGGCCGAATATGATGTGGATCCGCTACATAAGACTGATACTGGATATACCTGGGATACAGGAGGCCGTGCAGCGGTGTAAATGCAATCAAGAAGGCCTCAATTAGACCGTCACGCCGTACATCCCTCATCTCCAAGTCTCTCGCCGCTCCTCCTTCCTCTTCATCGTCTTCGTTTCGTCGTCGTCCACCTTCCTCCTCCTTCCTCGTCATCTTCTTTTCTTTCAACTTCTCTTCTTCCTCTTCTTCTTCGTTTCTTTTGTCTCTTTCTCTCTCTCTCTCTCTTACGCGTTCCACCTTCCATTTTCCCTTGCCATGGTTACCATGGATTCCTCCTTGCCACTCGTTTACAGATACAAATTTAAAAAACGAGAAGAAGAAGAAGAAGAAGAAGGAGAAGAAGAAAAACGATGTCGTTCGTAGATAGTTTTAAAAAACTTGTTGCGAAGCCGGGATAATGAAAAGCGTGAGGGAAACTTTGACACCTTACAGCTAATCGAATTATAAAATTGGAGACATAATTGGAGACGTAATTCGAAAGGAAGGGGGACGATTACGACCGATTAACTCCGAGTCGAGGCTCGAACGCTTTAGTAAAAAGGGCCACGATTTCGTCGTAAACCGTCCACTTTCCCTATCGTTAGACCCTATTAAACCAACTATATATGAGAGTACACAAGGGAGGTCTACGAAAGTTTTTAACCGAGCTTAAGCGAGAGGCCGAGATTAAGGGGGCTGTTTAATCTGCATCCATCGCGATGATAGGTAACGGTTGGAGGGAATCATCGCGGAGGCCTTCACGTTAACCGAGTTAGTTACAGCAAACCCTGCAATTAGGGATTGTTAACTGGATAAAACCTTACGCGTGCTCCGCGTGAAGGGGGAAAAAACGAGGACCGTTTAGAAGATGAGGAGTAATCGCGGCTGCCCAAGGTGGTCAAAGGAATTCTTTATCCTATAAATTTCATCGGGACGAGAATGGAAGACGATCGATCTTCGAATCAGTTTTATATATATATATATATATCTTTTCATACCGTTTTTCACATCTCCAACTTATTCCTTAGGAAAAAGAACCGCTTTTTATAAGAGCAAACATTCGAAGATTGTGCCCACCAGCAACCTTCTCTCGGATAAGATGCACGTTGACCGTGTAACTATAACCTTAACCGGTGTTTTATCGAAACAAATCACTGTTTCGAGAGCGCATTCTTCTCGACCCCTAACGTCTAACGTTTCTTTTTTTCGGTGAACGTAGCCGGTTTGGAAGCCGGTTGCTACCGATCGCTAAATTCATTCCGATGTAGACAGTTATTAGGTGGCTAGAGCCGGTGTAAAACGTCGCTATAATGATCGGTTACTAACTAACTGCCTTTCTCCACTATCCCCCGCGCGACGTATAAACATCCACAACGTATATATGCATACGTATATATACGTGTATAGCGGAGAGCAGCGGTGCACTTAGCCCATAACCCGCGGGCACCCTCCGATACTGTTTACACCGTAGTAATTTGCTAATGGCCAGGCCAACACGATGAATTCGGGATCGAGCGGTTGCGTGGTCTGCATTTCGGATCGCGCTGGACCACGCGCTGACCAGGACGGAATCATCGCAAGCCTCTCGATCGCCATCGAGGGACACGCCTTCCCTCGTTCTCGTCCGCCTTTTATCGTTCCTCCGCGCGTTATCGAGTCGACTTCTTAGGAAAAATTGTTATCGGCTACTCTCCAACGTCTGATTATCACCCAACGTAATTCAATATTTCAGAAATATGGTGGTGGCGCACATCTTAAATGCCTCTCTCCCTCTCTCTCTGTCTCGTTTCTTCGAGAAAGAAAGAAAGAAAGAAAAAAGAAAAGGAAAAAGATCATCCTCTCCTGTTGCGTATGTCTTTTTTTTTTTCTTTTCAGAGAGATCAGAGAGATCCATCGAATCGAGTTTTTTAGTTGTAGAGACACGATTAGAAAAGATTATGCGTTTAAATTGGTGGATGGTTTCGTTAACGATGATGTTATTCGAGATATCCTTTAGCGGGCTCAGTTGGATCGCGACGAGACGAACGAAGCGAGACGTGTTTAAAGACAGCGTCAGTTTTGATCGGCGGATCGGCGTTCTGTCGGTAATCGTTCGATTTATCAACCACGAGATCGTTAGCGCTCGGTGGGGAACGAAGGTATTCACGGTGCTGTTAATTAGCTGACGCGCATTAATGGGTCGAGACTCCATTAAACTGTAAAATATTTAAATAACTCGACGACGGGCGTGCCTGAATGCGAATTACTCGTCGTAAGTCAGTCGACCAAGTCTTGAAAGTCTTCGTACGTAGAAGTTAGAAGAGTTGTAACGTATGTGCTATGGGATGATATATAATGATACGTTTTTCTTTCTTTTCTCTCTCTCTCTCTCTTTTTTTCTCTTGAAATTTGCCTATAAATTAATATTTTTTTTTCAACCGTGCATCGTGACATCTTTATTCATTGGATAGATAGGGTTCGTTTAATAAATAACGACGCTCATTCTCTTTTTTGTTCTTTCTTTTTTTCCCCCGCTTTATCTTTTTCTTTCTTCTTTGCAATGATTTTATTCGTCGTAAAAAGAGGAAGGTAAAAAGGGTGAATGAAATCAAGTACAATGGACACCCGATGCTTTGTTTTACTCGTGGAAAATGGAACTCGTGAAATCGTTCGACAACGTTCGTTGCATTCTCTCTTCGTTTCGTTCGAGATCCTTGAAAAAAAAAATCGATAAATTTTTTTTAGAAGTTAGAATTTTGATCGTCTCTTACTTGTTCATTCTATTTTTTTCTTTTTTTTTTTTTTTTTTTTTTTTAAAAATCGTAACGTTCCCTCTTCTCGCGTGACATCGACGAATACGTTATTCCGTTTGAAAAGCGAGGGTTCTTTCGAGAAAAACATTCATAATATTGTCGTCAAAAACGATGCACACAATCGGATATGTACTTGCAAGATCTCTTCAACAAAGTTACGCATACGTCGTTAATTATTTACAGCCAACTTACACGCTAAATATGCTTATACAGTCGTAAAACTTATAATATATGAACATCCAAGAATTAATGAACGCCGTATATAAATACTTTCTCTTATCTAAATTGCGTATAACGTGTCTGTGTAAAAGTAATCGAATCACACGAGCTGTCCCCGTTTTTATTATTAGGTCATCTATTAAATAATCTCGACGGATGATGATTTTTGTTTAAAAAAATCTTTCAACTCACGTTTGACGTTTTACAACGTTACGTTTTTTTCGATTTTTTTTTTTTTTTCGTTTTTCTCTTTTTCTTCTTTTCTCTAAATAAGAAAAGTTCTTCATATTTACAATAAAAATTATGCAGCGGTTAAAAAAATGTTATTCGAGAGCAAATTTTTTATCGCAATGCTAAGAATTCTTTCTGTGGACGGACATCTTTCGATGATGTTTGCTTAAAGATACTCCCCTATTGTACATAATAATTAATAAGTAGACGATTCTACTGGTTCACGGTTCGCCAATATTCCCTTCATGATCATGTGTTTTCGGATTATTTTTTCAAATTTATACAAAAATTTGTTATTCGTTACAATTTTTCTAAACAATTCTATGAAAATTCAAGATGTCTGTTTCTCGCGAATATATAATTCTTTCGACAAATGTGTTTTATGTATCCGCGGGAAATTTCGTGAATTTTCGACGGGATAAAACAAATTTGAAAAATATTCCGAAAATTTCACGCGAACGTGTAAATATTATATTTCGTTACAGTTCGTTCGTATCTCGCCGCTTTAATTAAACGTAAATTATATACAACAAATTGTATACGAAGAAATATATTCGCTTAATTCCTTGTTTTCTCGCAATCGTTTAAACGCACAGAATTCGTATTGTGAAACGAGGAAGGTTCTTCTATTAAGAGGAAGGCCGAAAGAAACTCGTTTGTACACGGACAGGTATATCGTTGTTTCTCTTGTAACGAACGACATTGTAAAAACTGTCACCAAAGTGATTCATTGGGTCACGATCCACGCAAAAGAGCAATGACACTTCTAACATCCATTAAAAAAAACTCGTACACTAATTGTGCGTTTCTTAAATGGTCGTCGAAGTTGTCAACGTGGACATGACGCACGGAATCGTTGGTTTATATTACACGAGTATATTATACGAGTGTGTGTGTGTGTCTGTGTGCATGTTTGTGTACGTGTATGTGTATCTGTGTGTACGTGTATGTGTATGTGTATAGTTGCAAGAAATCTTTCGCAAAAAACACGTTGCCTAAAGTCGCTCGAGAATCTTCGAATTCCGTAAAACGATGATCGATCGATCGATCGAGACGATCGGTAAACGTACGATTCATGAAAACGTGTGTACGATTTACGTCGATCGTCTCCTAACCATCGATGATCGTCGATACGCGATTCGAAGAAAAAGAATCGAGGCAGATAGTGTCTCTAACGTATTATATATTAAGTAACAAAGGCACAAGTGATCACAGAAAGAAGGATAACTACAATTCTCAACCTTCCTTCGCGTACACGCAATTAACGGTACAAAAGTGTTCAACCACTTCGAAGCGAGTTCTTTGGTTCGTATCTTGTACGAAACATACAAAATATGCGGACTTACTTAAGAAGGCGCGCATACAATTGATATCGGTCGATGCATAATCATCTGACACTGACTCTATACCCCCATCTTCCCTCTTCAACAACAACGACGAAGGAAAAGAATTATTCGTCGTCGACGAGTTGAAATCCGTAACGTCTTAAATTTTTATTCCCTCGCCACTCCAGTTTTATCTACTCGATGATAACGAAAAAATGTTAATTGTTGATTTTTTTCGACGAGAAGAGATCACGATCGTAAAGTAAAAAATGCAAGTAAGCGAAGGATTTTCTAAACGTTAAGAATCTAAGATGACTAAACTCTTCAGCTGATGAGATCCCCGTTTTTGCGAAGCATCTCGAGGTGTAGCTCGTACTCCCTGGCCTTGAGTCTGAGGGAGGCGATGCTGTTGGTTCGTCTGTCGATGTCGGGCAGCCCCACGGTGGCCGTGGGCGAGCCTTGGGGCGAGCTGGCGGTCGGCGGGGGCGGCGGGACTTGCGGGTGCGGCAGGCCGATCGCGGGCGCCGGGGGGGGCGGGGGTGGTGGCGAGCCGCGGACCAATTTCGGCCTCTGGGCCGCGGATATGTTGGCCAGCAGGCTTTGAAAGGACGCCGCCGACGTGTAAGGCAGGGGCATCCCAGGTGGTAGCAAAGGTGGCGGCGCGCGATGATAGGGATGAGCGGTGTAACTACCGGGGAGGACCGGCCCGTGACCCAGAGGTGGGTAACGAAACGCGTCGAACGGTTTCCGCAGGGCAAACGTGCCCAGGTGGGCGAAAGGGTTCGGCAAGGTCGGCGCGACGACCGCCGACGCTGGTGGCGCACTCGATCCCAAGTACGGATTGTACGGATGTGCCTGGGGCCCGACCTTCTCCTGTTTCCGCCACTTTGCGCGTCGATTCTGAAACCAAACCTGTAACCAAACCACCGTGTATTATTTATTTTCTTTCCTTCTTTTTTTTTTTTTTTTTTTTTTTTGTTCTTCCTTCCCCTCGTGTCTTTACAGCAACGAGCTGTAAGACGAGAAGAGGCGAACCGGAGGTAACGATCACTTTTCCGAACCTATTCCACTTTTATTTTTCTATTTTTGGAATATCGTTCGAGGAAGGGAAAGGACGAGGAGAGGCAACGATCGGAGGAAGGGAAAGGACGAGGAGAGGCAACGATCGGAGGAATCGGTTTCGAGAAACGAGAGATCGATCCGATTCCGGGTCGGAAAGCAAATATACCACAGCTTTCGTTTCTCTGGAAGTTGTTGGGGAACCGTGCAAGTGCGAATTCTGGTTAACGCGACGCGTTCCTCCTTTTTTCAGGAAGCTCGCGGTGTATCATTATCGGCGAGGATGGAAGAAGGAAGCCGAAGGAGATCGCTGCGAGGTATCTTTCTTCCTTCGCCTACCTGTGGCCCCCTTGTCTTTATTTTCCCCTCCGAAATAATCGAAAACGAAATATCGGCCATCGGTAAACCCGTTACTCGCCGTTCTTTTGGCCCACTTTCCAACCAAAAATTACGAAAAGATTAGATTCTCTGTCTCCCATTCCCCTTCTGATCCTCTTTTCACGAGAGAGCAATTCTTCGTGTTTCTTACATCGATCATTTATAAATAGGAAAAGGATGTTTTCAGGATTATCGAATTATCGAAACGATGATCGTTCGTGATGCGTTCCAACGCATTCCATCGCGAAAGTTCCTCGAAGACTCGAGCTCTAATCAGTTCAACGGAAGCTCTCCTCCCTTTTCTCGTCCACTCCTTTCCCCTTTTCCCCCCTTCTTTTTTTCCTCCCGTTCGTTCCTTTAACGGACTTTAATTCCGCGGTCTCCTTTTCGGTTGTTAGGTCGATTTCGCGTCGTGGTTGAAACACGACACGAAACCCGCGTATGTATACTTGGATTTCAACGTTATCGTCGAGAGAAGTCTCTCGCAGAAACGAGAAGAAGACAAACGATTCCACTCCAACAAATTGCTTTCATATATCTCGTGACAGAGCGTAATGACGACAACCCAACTTGGTTCAATAACCGCAAGCTTTGTCGTAAACATCTGCTCGTTTCTGGAGAAGAAGATATTCTACCAAAAAGAAGAAAAAAAAAAAAAAAAAAAAAAAAAAGGAAGAAGAAAAAGAAAGAAATCCTCGTACGCGGTTCGTTTCGTAATACCAGGATTCAAGTTTGAGAAAAAGATTTCAGAATGTAATTTGTCTCGAAAGACAGTTTTATAGGCTCACCGACACGCGACAAATTACCTTCGAGGATTGTTCGCCTTCGAGATACTTCGAGATCGGAATATACACGTACTTCGTTTCGCTATATTTTTTTTAAACGCCACTTTTTTTTATTTCCTTTGTTAGGCTAGGAAATCAAAAGGACCGCCGAAAGATGTAGACACTCCCATGTACACGATCGACGACGAGATGCAGCCTCGTCATTGCACGGGAGAGGGAATGGGAGCGTGTTGGAAGGATATTTCGAGATGACTTTGCGATTCGGGAATCGATTCGATCGATCAACGCGTAGAAAACTATTCTATGACTCGTGAGATTACGAGATTCTATCCTGCTAACTACTAATCTCTCCCACTTTTTCCCTCTCTTCTTCCTGAAAGAAAGAAGTTTCCATCCCTCGACTGGTTCTATCCTCGAAAAACAATTCTTTCTTCCACTATTTCTCTCCATTCAATCCGTATAACCCTATATAAACGAAAGAACAAGAGACGACACAAGAGAGAGAGGCAAGAAGAGAAAAGAAATATAAAGAATATAAAGAAATATAATAACGAAACTATAATACTAATAAATAACTAATAAATAACTAATAAATAACGAAACGCGCGTGCGTTTGAAACGAGTAAATTCTTTCTTCGTTAATCGAGAAAGGATTGAAATGAAAGTCGAACGATTGCGTAACGTAAACGTAGAAAAAAGAAACCGTACAACCATGGTCGTGGTTATGGACGAAAAAAAAAAAAAAGAAAAAAGAGCAAGAGTAAGAGGTAATAATGGTTAAAGAAGGAAAAGAAGGAAAACGTGTGTGTTCCACGGGTGAATCGAACGATCAAACGGACACGGTGGAACATGCAAACTCGTTGCTAGGCTGTATGGAGAGTTAAAGGTGAATGGGGTGTGGGGGGTCGGGTGCCAGGACCCCCCACAGCGAGCAGGATTGCCCCCAGCAGGGAGCTAAACATCCGAGTTGCGGCTTTTAAAACAAAACGTAACCACGATTCGCCGCCGGAACCTAGTCGTTTCGTGCTTAATCGTGCCGCATTAATTACGCCGGCTACGTTCTCTCTCTCTCTCCCTCTCCCTTTCATCGACTCTCTTCCCTTATTCCAGAGGGGAGGGGGACACCACGCGCAACTTCCTCAAACGAAACCGTTTCCTCTTTAAATGATTACGCTTTGCGGATAGATCGGGAATTAATATCTCGTGGAATATTCTTCGACGCGTACTCTCGAGAACATCGATCAAAATTAACGTTCGGACAAGGACGACGTTGGTAATTAAATATTCGAATGGTCGATCAATCACGAAAATTTTTTATACGTTCACTGAGAGAGGAAAAAAATTTTTTTAATATATGGATTGTATTTACGATTATACTTTTCCTCCAATCGATTGTTTCGAATGTAATTTTTTTTATTTGGATATAAATATATTTTACCGAAAGGTAAATATTTTGTAACATGGATAAATAATTATGATTTCATCAATTATCCTTCCAAGTGATTTTCGCTAATGAAAAGATTATTTTTGACGTGGCAACTTTATTATATCGAAGAACTCGTGCGAAGATTTTTACGACCGATTATATAATGTCGTAATGTAGTTTTATCAGAACGAACGTTTGGTTAACGTTCTTTCGATAAATTAAAGACGTATAAAGAGGATTTCTAAAAATGATTAGCAGGGATCCTCGATATTATGTCATTCTTAATAACGTTCCTCGTGAGGCGTGCGCTCGTATAATAAACTCTAAATTCTGAATAAATTATCGATTTGCGACGGATGATGACGTATTTGCAAGTATAATGAAAAGTGAAGTTCCATGGGGCGCGAGGAAGACACGTGTAAATACGGGCCCCGCGTCGAAATAAGATAAACGCGCGTGAGAGAAAGAGAAAAAGAAGAGGAGAGAGATCGTGAAGTGAAGAAGAAGTATAGCCACGAGGACTAAAGGGAAGGACGAAGTAAATACTGGGAATAAATTAAATTAATCGAGTAAATTAACCGGTTGTTCATCCGCCAAAATTTTATGGACGTGCTTATGGTATGGCAACGTGACACAACGAGATATCACCCAAACAATTTACTCATTTTTCCTTTCCATTAGTTCATTTAATTTAATTAGATCTATCATTTACGTTATATTAAATCGTGTTAATCGAATAATCGTAAAAAGAAAAAAAAAAAAAAAAAAGAAACAAAAAAATGCATACGAAATACGCGATAAAAAAGCATTAATGAGGAACATCTAATAAATAAGTAAGCATCGTTTTGCATCGCTTTGATATAATAGTTTGCGATGCATATAAATGCAAACAAACAACATGGAAGAAAATTAGCGAGATCGATTGAAAAATTGACGTACTAATTTACTAACCTGTATCCGTGCCTCTGTAAGACCGATCTTCATAGCTAATTCCTCTCTGAAAGAAAGAAAAAAAAAAGAAATAAATTTGCAAGGTTAACACGAATTAGGCGTGTGAGACAGAGTTTCGCGTATTCGCACCGGATAAAGTAATAAGAAATTTAAGAAAATTGAGACGATTGTAAATATATTGGTACAGGATCGCGAATAATAGCAATAAAGAAACTACGAAATCTCGGCAACGCGAGTAATCATACATCCATTAAATTAATTAGAACGTTTGTAAGAAATCAATTAATTTCATTACGTCTTCCAACAACGTGTGATTTTCAATCCGATTGCCATTCGCATAAATTACGTGTGACGAGTGTAACGCATTGTAGCACGGCATTTTCATAATTATTCACCACTGCTCGAGTAATAGATCGTATCTCGGCCTCACACACACACACACACACACACACACACACACACACGCACGCACGTGCATACTTAACAAATTTGCAGCAACGCGACGACTATGTTTCTCCGGATAGATATATTATACGCATATCATTATTTACAATAAATTAAACGACTATTAGCAAAGATTGCACACAGTTAAAATGCAACAGTTTATATAACGTGCAAAAATCATTGGCGTTTCTGTGGAATAATGAATAATTATTTTTTCGCTTCGTCTTTCTTCTTCTTCTTCTTCTTTTCCTTTTTTTTTTTTTCTTCCTCCCCTCCCCGATAACTTTTTTATTTCATTCCTTCTTCTTTTCTCTCTCTCTATCTCTCTCTCTCTCTCTCTGTTTGCCACCGACTCCTTGAACCGTATCACGTGATCACGTCAAGGGAAAAATCGAAAGATCGCATCGAGCGCGTGTCGCGCTCGTCGTTCGGATCAGGGTTAAACAAAAATTGCGGAAGCGAGGCAAGCCTCTCTCTCGATTTCTCCATTCCTAGGGGTTTCTAGGGGTTTTTTGTCGGTCGCAAAAAAAGGATCGAGGCGAGGATGCCGCGATTATTGTTACGTATCGATGTCCGGGATATACGAAATATCCCGATCCTCCCCACTCGCGCCGTCTCGCTAGACGGCCTGCGGGGTTTCTCATCTCGCACGCAAATTGCCCAGATGTTCCACGAAATCGCGAGGAAATATCGGTGATTATATCGCGCACAGAAGCTGCTTCTTCCCTTCCCCCGATCGGTTCAATCTCGTGTTTAGGCGAATTCGAGTATACACGAGGTTACGTTTCAGTTAGTGCCCGCTCGAAATTACAGGGACTTTGGAAACAACCTCTCGAAAATTGGCCGAACTGATTTATGCCGTTTTTATATCGTCGCGCCTCTCTCGGGTGAAATAGACATTGGACCCATTCGCGTGATCTTCTCCTCTTATTCCAAGTCAAATCGGATTAACGTAATTTTATCTCAGAGATGATAAAAACGACGATTTATATATTTTTCTATTCGAAAAAAGAAACCGTGTGTGTTTCATCGGGACTAATTAATGAAATTTCGAAGAATCTTGGAAATCTTGGAAATTTATCCAATCCCTATCGTTTCCACGTTTAAAGACCCTCCATCTAAGATTATCGATTTCTGAAAATATCTTACTGCACTTGGTGAATATTTCGATAACGAATAATAAGAGAGGTCCCAATTTTTTTTTTTTTTTTAATTAAATAAGAAATTTTATTAAATAAAATTTAATAAAATAAGAAAATTTTATTAATTAAATAAGAAAGAAAGATCTCGTAAAGTTGTTTCATAAATTGTCGTTATTATTATTACCAAAATTGGCCATTTCATAATCGATTTCCAAGATTACGATATAAAATCGGTGTGCGTCTAAGCGGAATCTCGAGGAACGGCCGAGATCCGAGCGGGGCACCTTGGCCTGCGAGTAATAATAATTTAGCCTTTCCCTTTTTCTCCTCCAACACTCACGAACGTCCTTCTGGATTTAATAAGATCACGAAATTTCGCGGTTAGACGGGCGTCCCTAATTACACCCGCCGTTCACTGGCGACTCGGTTTATCCTCGATTCGCGTATCGTTATTATTACGTATCTCTCCCTTCCTCGATGTCCTTGCTATGGGAAATGCACGCTAGCCGCGGCTCGCCGCCACTCTTCCAAGTGGAGTACACACACGCGCGCGCGCGCACACATATAGAGAGGGCCGACGAGATTAGTCGTATCTAACCGTTCGACGTAACAGACAACTTGTGCAACTTCTTTCACGAATCCTCTCCTCTGCAATTTATCGCTGTGTAATTTTTTAACAGGCTCATCTATCTCCGCTCTCAACGAGCTCTCGCGCATGATGACGTCAGGCATATTTGTATCGTAAAATAAAACCGCTCCTTCCTTCGTCGAGGTTGAAACACGCGTTAATAAACGCGTTTGCTTCGATCGTGCGAACGAGGTGTCCGTGCACGAGTCCATGCACACTCGTACGAGAGAGAGAGGAAGTAAACAGTTTCCACACGATAGGATGTTGTTAATGTGATTTAAACCGCGATCGACTTTGCCGTTTCGCAATCGCGATACAAGCACGAGCTCCTCCTCGACTCTTCGAATCTAAGCGAGATAGAGAGATTCGGTTCGCTCTATTTTTCCTTTTTCCTTCTTTCCTCGCGGTTTCTCGCATTTTCTCTCCTTTCCTTCGCTTCCTATTCTTCACTGGGGAGGAAGGGCGAGTGCATACGCAACGCGAATACTCCCCCTCCAATAATCGTCTCAACCAATTTCTCGTTATCGTTAGAATTTTTCTCGTGTCACTTGTCCCGTCTCGTTACGTTTCTCGTTTCGCCTCATTAAAATCGAATGTTTTTCTGGGGCGAATAATGAATAAACATCGCGAGCGGAGATAAAGGATTAAAACTTATGCGAAATAGCGTGTCGTTGACGCGAGATATGAAAAGTTATTCCAATCAACAGTCGCGCTTTCAACCGGTCTGTCATTCAACTTGTATTTCCTTTTCTTTTTTCTTTTTTTTTTTTTTCTCCTCGAAACGGCACGCGTGTGAGTTTATCATTTTTCAACCCACCACGTGTAACACACATACGTCCCTCTTCGCCCAAGTAGATCTGGTATATAAATATACGCGGGTTCGAAACGAGGAAAAGATAGAGGAAAACGATAGGCGGCACAGGCGATCAAGGCGAAGCGAGAAAAGGATGGAGGGTATTAGCGTGAAAGGGAGGGGAAGCGAGACGGAGGGAACGTTAGCACGAGAGTAGCGTGCGTTGTGTCGATGCGGCCTGAGAGAGGCTTGGCGCGCGAGTAATTCGAGTAATTGCCGGACAATTACATTATCTAATTAACCTCGGAGGTCGAATCGGCCGGCCAGCTCTCTGCGCTCTCTCGAGCTCGTGATTGTCCCTCGTGGCGCAACCTTAATCGTTATTGTTTAACATGCTCGAAATTGTCGCCGTCCGTGATCGACCGATTGCCTCGTTCACGGAAACTCCAAAGATTAAAAATAAAAATTACTCCCGTTCCGTTTAATCAAACGTATTTATCCTCGCACGATCATCGTTTCGTATCTACGTAGGACACGCGTGGATTCGAATCTCACGAGTAACAAGTGTAAAAGAAAACGTGGATTCGAATTTTCTTTTTCAAGAAGTGAACAAAACACCTCCAACCACCTCTGAATACTTTCCTACTTTTCGCTCTGTTCGTCGATCGAGTATCGATGACGATCGAAGCTTCAATTCGTGATCGTGATAAAATCAGGGAAAGAATGACGGTGAGAGAAGACACTCGATACTAGATAGTGGCAGATCCGTGTCGTGCAAGACGATAGAGAAGCAGGTAGCTACGAGGTAATATCCGTGCATAATGCGATGCAATCCATCTCCTCTCTAACGATCGGGTTGGTCAACGAACAACCCTTGGAATTTACCATTAATCTCGGTATAAATCATACGTCTCGACTTCTGCTAGAAAGCTGCGTTCGAAACGGCAATTACCAATGGAATGACACGGCATTACGGACTATTTCGACGGTAGCGCGCCGCCAGTGTACTTTCCTCGGCGAACCGGGTAAGGGCGGAAATTAATTTGCCCGTAATCGTAATAACGTAAGCGCCGTTGCGCTCAGGTATCGAAGCGGAGAGTAAGATAGGATTTTCGAGACCGTTTCGACCGATCGAAAACGAGAGAATCGGCGCAGATAGAGACGGAAGGGGAGCAAAGTCGGTAGCAAAGTCGTGTAATGTGTGCGAAATGCGTGCGTAATATGTGCTTAACACGCGTACGCCGTGAAGGGCCAATTACCGATTAGCCACACTGTCGTCGATCGAATCGAGAACGAGTCTCTCTCTCTCTCTCTCTCTCCCTCTCTCTCTCTCTCTCTTTCTCTCCTTCCCTCTTTTTCTCTGGAGGAACGTCCAACATCCGTTCTCTCGGAACGCTTCGGTCGGAGAATCGGTGGAAAGGAATGGGTTGGGCTGGTCGAAGGAGGAAGCCTGCAAAAAATTCGGTTCTGCGATTAGCGTGGAATGGATATAAAAAAAAAGGAGGGGAGAAAAAAGAAAGAAAGAAAGAAAAGAGAAGAGAAGAAAAAAGATTTAAGCGCAACGGGATTATGCTCGTGTAACGAAACGGACAATAAGAGAACGAGCGAAAATTAGTGAGAGAGTTGACGAAGCGTTGATTTTCGAGCGTGGCCCCGTCGCCGGTTCTAATTAGCGATCACACACAGGGCCCACTAATCTCATTTGCCAAGGAACGAATAACGGGTCGAAGAGAGAGAGAGAGAGAGAGAGAGAGAGAGAGAGAGAGAGAGAGAGAGAAAGAGAGAGAGCTGGCGGCATTTCTAATCGGGAGCATGACTCGTCGGTCGATTAATGACAGGAGAAGTTACGGGAGAAGAGTCGAGGGGGGACCAGGGTACGGAGAATGGGGGGGAAGAGAGCGATGAGAGGTGGGACGTTGGAACGAAGAGAGGGACAGGATCGAGGAGAGAGGCAGAGAGGTCCGTGGAACTGGTTCCGTTCCACGGATCACTGGAAACAATCATCCTTATTAAACTCACCACCGACCCACCCCACGGATATAGAGGTATTCTTCGGAATGATTTACCGGGAACCGTCGAAACAGGTGGATATCGTTTCAACCGACGATAAATTTTATACGTAAAACTTGCCCGCCACGAAATCTTTCATTTTTTCTCCCTCCCTCTCCCTCCCCCGTATCCATATCTGTATCCATCCCTTGAGTTTATCGAGATAAAAACAAGGGGGAGGGGGTGAAAGGGGAAGGAAAAGGGAAGATGCGGTAGGGGTAGGATGATTAGTCGAGGCACGGTAGCTCGAGCCACACGATTCTAATCTAAATTAGATCTTAAGAGCTCGTAAAAGTAAGTGGCCACGTTCGAAGGCTTACAACATCCCTCCCCCCGTGTCTGGATATTTCATCGTTCGGATTTCTTTGACCTCGTCGATTCACAATCACCGATACCGATTGATCGGTCGACGTCGCGAACAAGCGCCGTTTTCGAAAATTAGGTAAGGGGACATTCGTGGATGGATGGATGGATGGATGGATGGATGGATGGATCGTGCGTGGTAACGATTCAATAGAACGAGCCAATCGCGAGTTGCCTGAGCTGCCGTAAAAGCAGCTAATGAATATGCATCGTGATCGAGCGAGCTACCTCCTCTCGGTCAGCTAGTCAATAAACCTAAGCGGCCATAAAATCCAATTAGTGTGAAATTAATACTCCAACACGGTATCGAGAGGGAGACGGTGAAAGAAGAGAAAGAGAGAGAAGGGACAAGAAATGAACGATCGGGGAAGGGATTAATTTATATCGAAACGGCAAAAAGATATGGAACGACCTGTGTCGAGGAAATGATCCCCGATTACGAAACGATGGATTACGCGGCGAGGCGAAATTGCTTGCAAAAATTGATCGATTTCTTCTTTATCGACCCCCGATCTATTCGATGCGCTCTCCTCGGAAATTACAAAATTAAATCCGTACCATCCTGTGTTTTTCCCGATGAAGAAAGTAAAAGCCTGGACCTGGACCCGGGGTTAGAGGAGCATGCCAGACGCAGCATTTCGACGAGACGCCGCCGGACATATTAAGCCTTTATCGCGAGTCCGAACGTTGAAATTTCCGATAAGTCCGGACCGCTCGTCCGTCCGTTATACGACCATAATAAGATAGCCCTTGAAATTTTTTACGCCAAGTATTACGGCTGCCAAATATTCCTTGCACCGCTGCCAAATATTCGTCGCATGGCTGCCAAATAGTCCATATTGCGCGTAGTCAGATAAAATGCTCGTTAAAATTACTACCATTGGTAGTCAATCGATGAATATCACCGAATTGAAAATCTTGAAAATTATTCTTTTGGATAGTTGTTATGCGATCGCGCGCTTTTGACTATTAAAAATAATCGCGTTGAAATTATTATTTTTCAAAATCGTGCTTTGAATCGTGAACACGATGCCGATACTGGATGCAGTTACTTCTCAAAGTAAACTCACTTTAAAATTATAATTCAACGAGATATAAATTATGAAAAATATTCTTCCTTTAGATCGGATTCTTTCCCGTATTTCATCACGTACCATCGTGATTCGCGCGAAGTACACGTTCAACCTTTCGGGCTGCTGAATTTGTGGCAATGCTCGGCCGTGTTTATTCTATCAATGGTACACCATACCAGCTGTGTATATCTGCTTCTCTTCTCCGCATATCCCCTCTACCTTCCACTTAATTACGAGAACCTATGCCGCAGCCACAGGACCGGGCCTATTACGAACGATTACACCGCTATTAGTTACCTACCGGGTGTTCCGCGCTACGAAAGGAAGAAAAAGGAGGCGAAAAGAAAAAGCTATCCGGATAAATTGCGCTACACTCCGTTGCTGGCACGTTGCTGGATCCAACGCAACTGGATCCAACAGCCGGCAACTTAATAACGCGAAATCATAGTTTCGACGCGGCGCGGCAAAATTTACGCGACGACCACTATTCCTCTCCCCTTCCCCCCAAGAAAAGTGGGATGATCGATGGAGGAAGGCGCGATCGTTTCCCCGAATCGATAGATCTCGCCAGATCTTTCACGCATTCCTCCAACAATCTCGTCGATCACTTCGATCAACGTTGGAATTAACGCTATTTTTCCTATCCAATTTCATCCTATCTCTCTCGAGTTTCACTCTTTTTTCCTTCCTATATGTATCGCGCGGATATGTTCGCGAATCGAAAGAATTCTCGACCGATGCAATAGATAAGATTTCGTAATCGATCGAAACACATGGATTTTACGATCGCGTTCAAGGTCCGTCTATATATTCACGTTTCATCGTAAATTCAACGGAATCCATTAAAAAAAAATGTTGGAAGGGACGGAAGGATGCGGATCGTAATTTCCTTCGTAGAGATAGATATTCCCATAATCGTCGGTGGAAAGCGTGGCACGGGTGCCCTGTCACGAAATATTTCGGCTCGGATGGAAGCTAATAGCTCGCTCCACAACTTCCTACCGTATCTTGATCCCGTTACACAGGGGAAGGCTGACGAACACTGGACAACCTCTATCGTCTAGACATTTCTCGTCTTATCGGTGAAACGGAGATACGCGTTGAAGGACGGAGGTTCTCGGTTGAGAAGCTCAACGGAGGGGGAGGGTTTCCATATTTTCGGCGTGATAGAACATCCGTCCGAGAGTAGAGTCTTCGAAAAAGGGGGAGAAAAAGGGCAAGGTTTGAAAACTTTGAAAACGTGGTACGTGGCTTTTTACTGAACCGTACCTGGTGAACACGTCGGGATAATGAGTTCTCGAGAAAGCTTTCTCGAGTTCCTCCAATTGGAAGCTGGTGAAGGTGGTCCTATATCTGCGCTGTTTCCTTTTCGGTGCGAAGTCGTCGACCTCGGTCTCGCTTTCAGGGCTGGTCGGCGCTGCTCTAGGGTGGTTGCTCTCTTCCTCGGCTCTCACCTCTTCCGTAGAGATTCCCATTTGAGCCGATTGAGGTGTTGTCGTAGTAGGTGGCGGTTGTTGGTGAGCTTGCTGGCTCACCTGTTGTAGGCTCACCTGATTCACCTGGCTCGAGCTGCTCGTGCTGCTCGCAGGACTTGTCTGCGGGATAGCTTGCTCGCTCCCGCCTCCTCCTCCTCCTCCTCCTCGTATCGAATGATCTGCGATCCAGAAAGTTTACATTATTTGCGGCATCGACGCAAAATTATTCGACGAAAATTATTCGCGAAGGAGTAATGCGATACCGCAGTGTACAGTGGTCGAGTTATCGACATTTGGATTATAATTGGATATCCGAACGAAAGATAAGGAGATCCTGTTGGTTTAGCTTCCGCTAACTCGACTCGCTTTAATTTTTTTCATCGCGTTGTATAATATGTATATACACATGTATATAAAACCGATATTATTAAAATATATGTATATATACAGAAATTGCAATTGCTCGAACCGTTCCCATAATATCAATGTCAGCCGCACTCTACCTCCGCACAGAACTAGAATCGAACGTGTGCACGCAATATAACGAACATGATACAAGATGTTTCAAAGATACGTATGAAATGTTGGCGGATTAATAGCCTTCGCGATGCACGAGCGTCGAAATAACGTGTAAAATTAGAATGGATCGCGTAATTAGACGATACGGCGTGTCGAGATGACGTCGATATTATTTAACGATGATCGGTCGCCGCTTCAAGATCGGCCGGTTATTTTTGAATCGAATTATACGTAGACACGACTACGCAGGCACGAGACGGAGACGGAGACACGGGGACCGAGGTGTATAGGAGGAGGACAGAGTTATCGTTCCTTTCACCGACCTTGCCGCATTAATGATCCCTACAAGCCCACACTTCGGCACGTTCGGTGCTGTGAGTGATCATGTAACAACGTTCGATTCGCTTGTAACGACCAGAATCATTTTCACGCGCGATCGATACTTGGACATACCAACCGATGGATCCTACCTCGTGCTTACAACCTGCTACTGATAATCCCCGTCCGCAATTTGCAATGGTATTTTACTCCGCTCCCGAACCGGTTCCCCGCCCGTAATAAATTTCGTCAACTCGACTCGCCGCTTAATTCCTCGTTATTGAAATTCGACCGTTCGAATGGGCCCTTAAACGTTTAATCATTCCCATTACCATTCTCGTATCACACGTCTAAATCTATATCATTCGATCGTATCTGTAGTTCGAGTAGAATTCGAATTTTTTTTACAGATTTTGTCGCACGACAAAAATCGAAGTTGTCGAAGGTAGGAGTCGAGATATCGAGATGTAGAAAGAGAAGGGAAGAAGTAGAAAGATCGAAGCGGTTTGCGCTGGTAGTAGATCGAGCAGCTGTTTTTCTTCTTCCTCTTCTTTTATTTATTTATTTATTTATTTTTTTTTTTTCTTATTTGGGCCGATTTATCGGAAATGAGTTTATAATGCAGGTAGCCTGAACGTAATGCGAACGATAAGCGAGATCTAAGGTTGGTAAAGGTTTTCTTCTTTTTTCTTTTTTTTTTTTCCTTTCTTTTTTATTTTTTTTTTTTTTTATTTTTTTTCTTTTCATTGGATTTCACCATGAAATCCATCGAGTACATGCAGGTTCGTGTTACCGTGTTTCTCCAAGACGGAGAAGGAGCGTAAGAGAGGAACGCGTAGGTAGCCTTTTACATTATAATAGCATTAATGGGCTCGAAGCCGCACTTAATGCTCGTTCGTTCGTTGGCCAGTTCGCTTCGTTATTAACTGAAAATTACCGAAACCGAAATCTAATTCGCGTAAACACTGTAATTTCGTGGCGGGAGGAAGCGACTGTTCGTGGCTGGCACGGATCGGCGCGAACCCGAGATTTATATACCCGGTCCTCAACAGAAGCGTATCCTCGAATTTTTTGGCGATTCTTTGAAAATTCGAAAATTTCTCTCTCTCTCTCTCTCTCTCTCTTCTACGTTTGTTTCTCTCTTCTCGTCGATTTATTTTTTTTCCCCCGATTTAATTAATAAATCGAAACCGGAATAACCGGTGCTCGAGGGAAGGAAGGGTTGCGTATTGACCGCGTTGTTAATTGATCGTCCGTATTGAAAATTTTACTATGTTAATTTGTATCCGTTCGAACGGTTGCAAACTCTTACTCTGTGTATCGCGAATGCACGCGATTAGATGCGTCACGCTCGATTAGATCCTTCGGATGGAGTGATTTCCGAGTGAGCGGCTTGGAAATCCGCTAGTCATTTCTGTCATATTTACACGCTACCACGAGTACTCCTGTACGTGTCTGGTGAAACAGTCAACAGTTGTACACACCTATATATACATGTATCCCTGTGTGTACACATTCACTGGGTACATTACGCGTTCCTATGATCACGATTTATGGGCATACAAATTAGCGCGGCGTAATAAACTAATTAGCCAACTCATTGAGGCCGCGTGTGTTTCTCGCGGACGTGTTATAACGGGCGAGTCGACTATAATATTTTTCAACGATGACATTCAGTTACCGAGCTCTCCACAATTTTCTACAATTTTCTCTTAAACTCGCAATGAGAGTATATATAATAATCTCGAAACTCGTTCTTCAAATTTATTTTTTCCTCTCCTTTCAGTGAAAGTTAGTCAACCTCTATGTCGTTACAAATCCAATTCGCGAGAATGTTATTATTATCATCGTTTACTTATCTCGACTCGATCGAATACTATCTTTATTTTTTTCGTCAGCTTCTCTCTTTTTTCGCTCAAATTTCCGAAAGAAAAAAGGAAAAGAATTCCCTCGGGCGAGAAATACTGTGATCGAAAACGATAAAGCTATTGCTATGATGCAAAGCATCATTATTCTCGAGAGCGCGCCGATGCGTATACGAATCATGGAATCGAGACGTCGGTGTACAACGGCGACGCGTTACAACGAAAAAAAGGTGTTCCTCCATCGAATCATACTTGCAAATTCCCGCTAATAGACGCATCAATGCATCCTGTGACAAGAACCGGCGACGGTTGGACGTGTTCGATTTCTCGCCACGATAATAACAAGCAATTACGAATTATCGGCAATCCTTTGTAGCCGCTGGCTGCTCGATAGCGATAGCGCCCTCCGATAAACGATATTTACCTTCCGGATGCAGGTTACGCCCGCACCATGTGGTGCGTTTCAACCTTTCCACCTGTATTAATTAGCCCGTATAACATCGACCACTCTGCCCTCCGATAATAATTGCAACAATGGAGAGAGAAAGAGAGAAAGAGAGAGGGGAGGGGGGGGCTCGCGTAGAAGTATTAAAAGATGTAAAAGGGGAGATGAGCCGAGGCTCGACCCGTGTCGATGCGAGGCGTGTCGAGGGGAGGCGAAAGGAAAGAGAGGGCCGTCAGGAGGCCCTGTACACCGTATTACCTTCGTATTATCCTTACCTTCGTGTCTAACGTTATATATATATATACTCTGACAATTATCTTACGCTCGATCGTAAGAGAGGTAATTAAGTTGGCAACAATCGATTTTTTTTTTTTCTTATTTCGAACTCTCGCGTTAGAACGAACGAGACTTTCCCATGGAAACGCGATCGAGAGATAAATTCTTATTCGAAATACGATCGAATGGGCGCCAATCGTTTTTCATCCAATCGTTTAATTATTGGCTCATTGTCAACGAGAAATAAAGGTTCGATTAGAAGCGTTGAATGGTTCGAATTTCTCGGGTATACGCGCATCGTGGACGAAACGATCGATTCTCGATCTCGTGTAATTCGTTCCTCGTGAATTATCGCGATATGTCTTGCTGTTCGATTTCGTCGCGATGAATCTATTTCGATCTGATAGATCGTGAAAAGGATATATGTTAGTTATTGGATCGATGCAATATTCACAAAAGTGTGTCAAATTAAGGATTTTGGATTCCTAATTTTAATTTTGTTTGAGCTTCTTTTCTTTCAAACGCGATTTTGACTAATAATAGATTTTCTTCAGTTAATGTCAATAATTTTGAATTTTTAATGTTGGCAATTTTGTGTACGCAACATGTAAGAATTTAAAGTTTGCACGGAATATAACAATATTATTCGTTCGATAAGAAAATAGTGCAAAGATACATTTGAAAATGAACGGGAAAATTTAAAAAAAAAAAGAAAAGATGTTTGTAATTATTATTTGTCGCGGGTAATAAAGCAACATTCTCCACCGATCAAACGATAAAAAAAACCGGATTGTGCGTGTTTGTCGTTGAACGTTGTAATGAGTTACAAGACAATTATTTTCCAGTATAATTAACTCAATCGCGATATTATTTTATTTATCTATCCAACAATCGCGTAATATATATATTTTTTTTTTGCGTTTCTATTCGTAATTAATAAAACGCGGTCTCACTCCATGGTTCAAACAAACCATTTAATTTACGCGTATTACGCGATTCACAATGAACGCGTTCAAACTTTTCGCCGATTTACATCGCTGTGTACTACTCGGTTACGTCATACGCGCATACGTGAACCGACTAAAAAATTAATTGTCTGCTACCATTACCACCATCCGTTCGCGTAAAATAAAATCCAACGATAATTACGAATCGTGTTAGTTAATTCTTGGAATTGCGATGCATGTTGCAACACACGCCAACATTCAACTCCGATGAAAATCTCGTGACGGCACGATTATAATTTGCAAATTACTCTATCGGAGAACGTGTAAAGCCGTGTGGATCAACGATTCCAGCTCGCGAAATCAATTAACGATTGAGAGATATCGTTGAAATAATTTGTCGACGTCAGGGAAATTGGTAGATCATCGATCATCCACCGATGAACCATTCTCGAGAGAGAGAGAGAGAGAAAGAGAGGCTTCGAGAATCGCGGATAAAAGTGAAGAGCCGTTCATCCGTTTTGCTCTCATCTCGTATCTCGAGCTCGAGGATGATCGTAACGCGTGTTGGCCGATACTTTGGTCCGATCGATGCACTGGTCGACGTTTTGTTACAAATCGCGTGTAATAATTTTAATGTTCGACGAGGAACAATTACGTGTGATCTTTGAATCGGGAGAGGAAGAAAAAGAAGGAACGACGCGTGTGTCATAGGAATCGTAAAACTCGACGGATCTCTCCAACGTCCGGTAGAGCGAGGATCATGCTACGAACGCCAACGTTTTGTCCGTCGATCGCCGATAATGATCTGCAAACGATCATTAAGACGATCGCGAAAAGTGTGTGTGTGTGTGTGTGTGTGTGTGTGGTAAGCACGATAAATCACGTTCGGGCACCGATGTGCAATTTACAAACGCGGTAACGTAATTGCACGCATCCTAATCTACATCTAAATATACGAGCAACGGGAACGGGTGGTTGCCTTGTCATAAATATATGTATAGCCGATAGTGCCCCTACTTTCTTTCGCTATTGCGAGTTCAATGAACTTTAAAAGATTCCGCGATACGAATTACACGCAAATTTTCTTATAATTATTATAATTTTTTGCTTTAATTTTGTTATTTTTTGCTCCTCTCTCTCTCTCTCGTTTATCACGTATTTTTGGGATTATTTCCTTTCTAATCTTCTTTTAAACGCTCTTATCGCTCGTGTCCGTGATATAAATATTATTATTATTATTATTATCATCCAAAAAACACGTGCAAAATTATTAAAATTATTATAAGATATTATTTAATTATTATAGGAAGATAGAAAAAGATATATTAGACTAATAAGTAGTTTAATCGCGAAAATTTAAAAAAAAATTTTTTTATCGTAAAAAAAGAAAAAAGAGAAAGATATAGTTTATCGTAAATATATTTTTATCTTTTCAAATTTAATAAGATTATACTATTTAAAATTACATAAAAGGAGTGATTAAACAAATACCTAATATTAATATATGACATTTATGATTGAAATGTTAAAAAAAAAAAAAAACAAATTCCATTAAATTATTAATGTTAATCATCAATAAATCAATAAGGTTATGCATAAAAGTAGAAAATATCCGCTTATTCGACTACGACTTGTAAATTAATATACATATATGGGCTATAGTGCAAATACACCTGCAATTTAATTGCTCACTTATTTTTGTCGTTGATTAAAATATTATACAGCTCGTGAAAAGAATATCACGCACGTGTTTCTTGTTTATTTTCAATTAAAATACGTAATTTCCACGAAAATTGAGAAGAAAAAAAAAAAAAAAGAAAAAGGAAAAGGAAAAGAAAAATATTTGAGCGTTAAGACGTTAATCGTACTTGGCATACATATGCGTACTGTTTCTTGGTCGTCGCGTGCATTAGTCTCTCGTCCTCGTAGCAGTTCCAAGAACAGACGCATCCTTGCTCGAACAAAGCGAGACCGGTGTCGGGGCTGTCGACAACGATGATGACGATCGCGATGACGGTGGCTCCAGGTTCACCGGTGAAGAACACGCAACGATGCATTCATCGTTTCTTTTTCTTTCTTTTTTTCCTCCTCCTCTCCCCCCCCCCCTCCCCTTTTTTTCCTCCCCTTTTTTTCCCCCTGCGAGAATAGTCGCGGCCAACAGATAGAACTTAAGCACAATTACAATTATTTACGGCAGTTAATTATCCGCAATGTCACCATTAATTACTAAATTGCAACGTTGGCTGCGGTTCCCCAGTTGGCGTATCACGGTCTTCATGCGTGGAAAATTGCGCGCATACGAGGCGTTGAAAAAGTTTAATAGAAACCGATAATTACTTGCAGCGCTGACGATAAATTTTAAACACTAAGCTAGTAGTAGGTAACTAATTGTAAGATCATGTATTACTTAACCGATCGTGGCTGGCACGTAACAGAATCTAATGGATAATTACACCGGATTCCTCCCTCCTCCTCCCTCCCTCTCTCTCTCTCTCTCTCTCTCTCTCCTTCCCCCTTTTTTCCCGACCATTTTAAAAGGCGATTTAAATTCAAGCGATTTGAATAACGAATAACGTTTGTCAATTCGAAAATTTAAAAAATATATACCCTGGAATAATTCTATTCAATTCACAACAAATGCGAACAAATGTATAAATATATAGGTTAACAAAAAATTAAAAATTGAAACTAAAAAGTTTAAAATTCAAATTGATATTGATTACGTTCGAATGTTGATTAGTTAGTTACAATGTATTAGTTTGTAGTTATGCCTGAGTCATGAAATTAAGTTGTCGCGTTTATCTTTTGGTATTATCTTCGGCCTTGTTCGCAATGTTTTCCGTGTTATTTTCCATAGAGTAAATATTTCGCGGTATTTGCGAATTAAGGTAATCGTTGTGGATAGAACTGGTAGCGGTGGCGGTGTGGTGGGGGAGGATAGTATAACGTGTAAGTAAGGAAAAAAAAAAAAGAAAAAGGAAAAAAAACGCAGACACGTGCGAAAAGGAGAGACAGGTAGTTATATAGGAAGTGAGAGAAGAAGCGGGCGCAGACTCGTTGATTAATGATGGATAATTACGTTTTCCTTTTTTTTGTCGTTTTTGTAATTGTTAATAATTGAATGTAATCTTAATGACTTTTTAATCGCATTAAAACTTGCGTGGTATTGCGCAATCGCTCCAAGAAAAGAATCATCGAACGTGCTCGTTTCGTAGCGAGTAATTATTATGACGACGGCGGCGGAAGCGCGTCATAGCCGCCGTCCTGTTCTTCGACATCCGGAACGAATTAAAAACAGTACGCGATACAATTAAACCGATTTAAACTAGGATTAAATTTGACACTTTTTTCGACACACTGTTGCCACTAGCGACACACGTTTAAAGAAAAATAACGCAACGTATCTATCCATCAGTTCAGCGAGTGATACTCTCACTCTTGATCGCATCGAAAAGCCAAAGAGGAATTATTATAGTTTTGTGGCGGAAGTGCATTATTCGTCGTTGCGTTTTTTGTTCTCCAGAGAGAGAGAGAGAGAGAGAGAGAGAGAGAGAGAGAGAGAGAGAATAATAACAGCGTTGCGGGACGATGCACCGGGGCGCGAATAAAAGGATGGCTGTTTTGCATAATTGTTGAACCGTATACCGACGGTGTAATCAAGAAATGAGGCAGCTTTTTGGAAGCGGTCCCGGCAAGCAAATTTCACCTTGTAAGTTCGATGCCGCCTCTCGATGCCAGACCGAGAGATCTTGCCCATTAACTCTGATCTCTCCTCGCGTGAATAGTGGCGGCAGCGAAAAAGAAATTGAAAACTTTATAACGCGGGTAACCTTCGATGCCAGTAACCAACCGTGTTTCCAACCGGGCCTCCCCGCTCCTTCCTTCCTTTCCATTTACCAATATTATGATACTTTTCGATCGTTCGGTAAAATCAATCCACTTTCGTACCCGATATTTCCGTAATTAATACGAGCCCATAAATTATCGAACAACTACAGACCCACGTTCGTTAAAGGTATCCAATCGCGTTGGGCGCGAGCGTTGTTGCACCAAGAAATCCCCAGGAGGGAAGGAGAAGGAGGTAATCAGGTTTTCTACCGGTTTTCCAAATCCACTTACGCATCGTTATGTCGTATACACATCGAGGAACGTTGTTTCTTTTCGCGAATGAATGAAGCCGTTTGATTTATGTACGACGGTTAAGGGCCGATTACTCTTACCTCCGCGATACTTTATCTAGTCATCGATCATACCTAGCGAGAACCTATCCGTGTGTATTATTGTGAACGAGTACACGTTTCGAATCTCGTCCTTTTTTTTTGTACTTCGATCGACAAATCGAAAACTCGAACGAAGAAGAAAAAAATGGATGGAAAATTCGAAGAAAAGGTAAATATATATAAATCGTTCGGGCAGAAGAGGAATCGTAATCATCATCATCATCCTCGTGAACGTTGGATGACGTTGCGAAGAGCGAGAGATTAGAGCTCGCGAATTACCGGCCACTTGGCGTCCACCATTGTTTTCGCCTTTCCAACGGAATTCTAATTAAGGAGATCGAACGATAAGCCAGAGGAGCGTGGCCTAGCGACTAGCGAGGCGAGCAGGTTATTAGACTTTTTTTTTTTTTTTTTTTTTTTTTTTCTTTCCTTATTATTCCCCTTGAACCGCTGACGTGATGTGGAAGTGGTGTTTCCAAGGAAGGGAGGAGGGTGACCGAGGCCTGCAATTATTATTCAATTTCCGTAACTGCGCCTATCTTAACCCGATGTCACAATCGCGCGGCCAACTACTATCGGCCGTGTTGTTGTGTTGTGCGAATCTCGCGCGCGTATGCAACATTGTGGCCACACAAGCCTTTCCTTTCCCCGTGTTCGCGTGTGTCGTGGTAAAGAAGGAGTTGCGCCGCGGAGGGTCACAATTAAAGCGCATTAGCGCACCAGCCGTACACTCGCGTCGAGCAATTTTCGAGTCACCGCACCACCTTGACATTCTTAACGCCACACCGTTCCCTTTGCACCGACCTCCGAGTCCGCTTCCAACTTGTTCTCGTTACCTCTTCCTTCGTATTCGCGCTTCGTATTCCCATCCTCGATGTCTTCTATCCTTCCATCCTTCCATCCTTCCATCCGCGACAACGAAACGTTCATCTTCTTCTTCTCCGAGAAGATTCCACGAGAGAGGAAATTGTTCATCGATCGACCGACAAAGGAGCGGAGGATTCTATTGTCTCCCCGAGATACTCTCGCTAGATTCAGGAAGCGGTCGAGTACCGCAATTGTTGTCGTTGCTCGATAAGGATCGTCGCGGGTATATAAATACCCGGTCGGTAATAGAGGTGGCCGTTGTCATCGTTTGCGGCGACATGCGTCCTTTTAATCGCGTTCCGAAAGCCCGCCGAGCGCATCGAGGCGACAACCTGAATGACCCCTTGCATTCTACGCGGGGTCCCGCGACACCGGAATAATTAGTCGGGGTAGCTGTGAATCGTCGTCGTCAAGTGTGTACGCAACGCAGGATATCCTCCATGGCCAGCCGGTACACGCGCGCTCCCCACCGATGCACGATCAGATACGATCTTGTCCGATATTTCGCCTCGTTTTCGTTTCGTTGGAAATTACGATTTCTCGATTAATAGTTTCTTTGGAAAAAAATGTCGGCCATTTCCGAAGGGAAATCGTTTATAGGAAAAATACTTTTAGGGAGAAAAGTGGTCTATCGTCGATCCGTGAATCCGTAGAAATTCGGGCGGGCCGAACACTTGGCAAAAATTCTCCCTCTGGGAGCAGAGAGAAGTTTCCGATTCCAATTCCATCTCTCGGCTCGCAGTTCCTTTTCTTTAATCTTCTCCCGCGGGCAACTTCTTCTCTCCTGGTTCGTGGAACCCGGGAGGATTAACCCGTCACAGATTCGGTGGAGGGCCAGGGACCAATTTAGCCTCTCTCCCTCCGCTCCTCCGCCACCATCTTTCTCTCGAGAAAGAGAGGGCAGCCCGCTCCACTACTACGGGCTTTCAACGAAGCCGGGTGTCGGGTTCTCGGAGTTTCACGGTGGTTTTCGTGGCGCTATCCTACCGCTATCTGGAGCCACGGTAATGTGCTTGCCTTGTCCCCGATTAATCCGAGTCCTCAGGACCACTCTCCACTACAGATATGTGCACGTCCTTCGACAGTGGCGGTCAAAACGTCGCTTCGAATTTTTTTTCCTACCCGGCCACCGGTGCACAGGAATTCAACCATCCTTTCTGTGTACTTCCAAAGTATGCCGCGTCTTTCCAACGAACCGATCTTATTAGTCGATGGAAAACAAAAGGGATTTCGATCCCTTCCGCTTTTCCATTCTTTTCCTTTTGCAGATGGACGTTATTCCAGATTTAACTTCAAGAAGAAACGTGTAAATCGACGAGGAGATAATGTCGAGGAGGAGGAAACGAGCGATCGGCGCATTTCGAGTCGGTAGAAGACGGTAGTCGCTACGATGGAGGTCCTCGCGATGGAAGGACGCTTATGTCGCGTCCTGCGGTGCCTGCGTCGTTTCGCGTCCCACCTCGTACGATCATCGGATGTTATCTGTGACGTGGAATGTCGCCGTAGGTACGAAATACAAATAAGGTCTCATGGCCTCCACGCTTCGAATTAGGATCGAGAACCTTTTTTAGATTCTTATCTCGGATTGGCGCACGCTGCGGAGCCACGTGCCCGTTTGTAACGACCAATTCCTCCGCACGGCTCTCTCAGAAAACCGTTCCCGCCTTCTCTAATTAATCGTGTGACGTGTTTCCAAGTCAGCTCGGAAATTTCAATTTTCCCTCCTAATGGAAATCCTATGGAACCTGCTCGAGTTTGCGCTCAACGTAGAAGAAAAAAAGAAAAAGAAAAAGAAAAGAAAGAAAAATCGATGGACGCGCTGGTTAGAAATGCAATTAAGCAGCAGATACGTAACGCACCTTTTTTATCTCGTTTTTCAGAAATAGCTTTGCGCATGGGTGTGCAAAACAAGGCGGCCACGAGTATCGAGTTTTCCACGGATTTAATGCAAACTCTCTATCGGCAACGTCGATCGGGCAATTAGAGTGGAAGAATGTTTAATCCGGTCGCGATCCACAATTCTCCGTATCTTGACATTCCACGGTGACTTCTGGGAATGCGATCGTTTAGCGGGCATATGGGAGCAATTCATCGAGACAACGCATTCCGCTGTCTAATCCGTTTAACATAAAGCCGCCGTCCTCGTCCCGCCTCTTCTTGCCCGTCTTTTTTTCACCCGAAGAATCCGCGCGCGACGAGTCAATCCTACTCGTCGTGTCCCGGGAGAACGTTCCGTGCGCGACAGCGGGAACCATCACCCGATGGGTGGTCAACGAATTCTCCAACTGTTCGAGATGGAACGACCGGCCATATAACGAGTAGAAGAGACGACCCTCTCGAAATCGAAATTGTTTCAGCATCTAGCGATCATCGAAACGTGCCGCGAATCCCTTTCCCTTTCTTGCTCTTTCCTCAACATTCGCGTAAGATGGCTTCTTCGTTCTTCGTCTCTTGTCGCGTTTTTACCACGATTTACTTTTTTTCTTTTCTTTTCTTTTCTTTTCTTTTCTTTCGCGAGATGAAAAGCAAGAAAGAAGCGGAATTGCGATTTTCGCAATGAGAATCTGCTTTTTTTTTTTTTTTAGAAGGTAGGCTTATAGGGTCACGGATCATGCTGCATGGAATATTAATAATGTTAATAATAGTAACGAGAAGAACCTCTGTATATATATATATATATATATATGTATATCCATGGAATTACTCAGCTTTATTACTCACGCACCTATCTCTTTCTACTATCTTTCGCAACCAAGTGGCGCACGAGGCAGCACATTTTTACGAGTTATCACCGTTTCAAACTGGCGAATAGTACTTTGTCCCCGACATTATTCTTCCATTCTGCCGTTGAACGCATCGGTGCACACCGTCGTCAGGTACCCAAACCTGTCCCCCGTGCTATAACTATATCACGTTGAGTCGCGTTTATCATCGACCGTAATAGTTCGTTTCCATTTCGCCTCTTATATTTATACACGCGCACCCGATTCGTGGAAATTGTCCACGGTTTTGAAATATTTCTACATCCCTCTCCCCCCCTCCCCTGGAAGAAATACCGATCGGATCGGCGTCGAGGATCGGTTTTTGCCCCGATCCTCGAGCGACGGAAGCACTTAATGCATCATTTCTGGCGACACTCGAGCACCGATTTCTTTTTCCGATCTCCCGTTCCACGGGAGTGGGAGCGAGCACAGCCCATAAAAGTCCGCACAGGTGTTCGACCTAAACATGGCAACCTTCGAGGAATCGGCTAAAGTTTCTTCGTCCGTGTCGGAACCTTATAGGATGGAGGGCAGCGCGCCGATTCCCCAACTATACGCGCCGGTTAAAGGCGCAAGAAAGTCCGCAAGATTATCGGGTTGCGGATCGGTGGATGGGAGATCGGTCGTGGATCTCGTTCGTGGCTGCTGCCCCCCGGTTCATGAATTAAAGAGGGAGGCGCGCGCCATCGGCGATGACACGGTGCCGTAGCTACGATTTCTTGCTTGCACTTTCAACGCTCGCTCCGATTTCCACTTGGACGAGCCGTAAGATCGAGTTCGGCGTCGTTTTGCGGTAATTGTTCCCCTCGACTCGTCCGTTCCGAGCCTCGATCGCCTTCTCATTGCCTCTGGTGCCATTAAGAGCTTTTCAGCCACGTCTTACCTTCGCTTCTGTTCTCTCCTCTCCCTCTCTCTCGCTCCCTCCCCCTTACCTCCCCTGCATATCTCCACTCCTATTTGCTCCTCTCCTCGTCGATGGACCGTCCGCTTTTTGTCCACGAGCACACATCCTGATTGGTAGTTCCCCTGATGAAGACGTCCGCTCGTAGAGGCCGCATGCTCGACAAAACTCGCGATACCTTTAATCCGGTTATACGTCCACCCCGCGTCTCGAATATCGTCGTGTACTCTCTTCCAGGAAATTGCAAGTTGGAGGAGGAGGAGGAGGAGGAAGGGAACAGAGAGAAATGTTAATTTATTTTAGTTATTTTATCTATCTCTCTCTTTCTCTCTATTTATACCGCGTATTATATTTTTGAAAGAAAGGAGAAAAAGAAAATTCGACAGATTTTATTTCGTAGTTTTCCTCTGTTTTGTCTCTGAAGGGATCGAGGGGAATACACGCGGAAGCGATAAGAAAGTAGTTTCGCCTCGTAGTAGTAGAAGGTAATGTCTCGTCTCATTAGTTTACAATTACCTCGAGTTATTATCTTCGGAAGGAAATGGAATTTATTTTTCGCGTTTACCACTTCTTCTTCCCTCCGTTATCCGTATAATTGGCAACAACACGCGCATATTTGGTCGTGCATCTCTTTTAAATTAATATTTTCACGATCGATGGTATGCGGGGAATTGGCACGTGTGAACCAAGCTCACGGCCTTGGTTCACTCTTGTTTTCATCGATTCATCGAACGATTTATGCATTTACATATCCACGCATTAGAAATGATAATCTCATTTCCCCCTCTTCCGCCACACGTATGCCGCAACACGCATAGTTTTTACATGCCTTTCAATTTGCTCGCACGGATTCTATATTGAATATACAGTGTAGCTAGAGGAGATAATAAAATTAGCATAAGTTGCCAAAGAACGTTGCAACTAACGATGTCATACAACCGGTGAACGAGGCACCATTTCTTATGCGATCGTTAACGAGTATGGAAACGAGTCGTTGGAATACGAATTTCTTCGAATTTCGTATCGTTCTCCAGTTCGAGGATGAAACGCGATCGAAAAGAAACGATGTTTTAATTTTCCTCCAACTCGGGGAGATTGAGTTTTTCCAAAGGGGAGGGGTAGATCGCATTAAGGAAAACACCTGCGCGATTACGGGAAGGCTGGCTGGCTGGCTCGTTCGCTCGCGCGTTTAAACTCAATTAACCACGAAATTTCATTTCCTCCGCTGGTCGTCGTCCTACGCGGAGTCGCGCTCGCACGCATGGCTGCATTTCTCCAGAGTTGGAGGCTCGAGAAGCGAAGGTAAAAGAACGGAAAAAGAGTCGAGCGTCCGTCTTGGAACACGGATGTTTGTTAATGGAAGGAACGCAGCTGTCCGTGAACGAAAAAACCGAGCGATGAACCCTCACCTTTTTTCCGCCCAACCCGATGGCTTAACGATTAAATGGAAACCGAACCAGATCCTCCAGAGCTACGACGTGTTACGATATGATGTTGATTAAATTTATCCGCGAGCCGGGCATTTTTATTTTTTATTTCGCGATTAAAATTAAAATGAAAGAAAGAACCAAGAACGTGTATATATATATATATTAATAATTCGCCAACGAATATTCTCTACGAGGAGAATCGAAATTGAATTACGAGAAACGATTACGCGTCGGAGGGAGGAGTGACGGGATATACGAAATGGTGAGCGGGAGGGGGATTAAAAAGAGAAGAGGAAAAGAAACGGGAGAGGGAAGGGCGCGCGTATCGGGTCTCGCGGGCTGCACCCGTACGATATGCAACGGTATGCGTGCACGATTCGGTGCCCGAGGGCATACTTTTAATTTCGCGGGGCCCATTACGAAAAGTGATATGCACCATTCGGAAATAAATAGCCAGCAGCGAACTCACGTGCTTTTTGTAATGAGCCGAGGCAAGTTGCGAGCGGGCAACGAGCGGGGAGGGGAGGGGAGGGAGGAGGGGGATAGCGAGGAAAATGAGCGCAGGTATGGTGGCAGGTAGTGGTTATCTCTCGAGTTGAGCTCCCAGTTAATGACAACCCCTGGTCCAAACCCTCTTTCCCCTGCCTATCCCATGTATATCACCTGTCTCTACCATTTCGCATCTTCGCAACGACCGAGTTTCGTGATTTCGTTTACCGATTTCGCATCGCCGCGCACCCCTCCCCCCTCCATCGTTTCACCCCCTTGTTCCTCCTCACCGCACCCTTCCTACCTTCCTACCAACCTTCTTATCTAAATTCGCTTAATGCCTCCGATATCTAAGCTATATCCCCGAGGTATTCACCGAGCGCAACTCCAAGATAGGTATGGACGATGCGTTGGCGTAATTAAAAAGTTAATCGGCGACGCGTTCCCAGAAGGGGGAGATTTCCACGATTTCGTGGATACAAAGAGAGAGAGAGGGAGAGAGAGAGAGAGAGAGAGAGAGAGAGGATTCA
The DNA here is from genome assembly GCF_014066325.1 of Apis laboriosa. NCBI lineage: Eukaryota > Metazoa > Arthropoda > Insecta > Hymenoptera > Apidae > Apis > Apis laboriosa. The sequence continues at coordinate 108,014 of NW_025224475.1, read as the reverse complement.
AACGCATTCCAACCGATCTCGACCGATCCTTAAGAAAGAATCGCGGCAACCCGTTCGACCGGCTAAAATTAGTCGAAGCTTTAAATAACACCATTTTACGACGTGGAAATGTATAGCGTGGCAGCTGAAGCGAGCGATGTCATAAAGCAATTTGTCGCCGAATGGCCCTAATGCTGGTTTTTCCCTATTCTTTTTTTTTTTTTTTTTTCTTTCTTTCTCTCCCCTTCTCTTTCCTTTTTTTCTCCTTTTTTCGTCACCGAACTATGGCATTAAACCATCGCGACTCTGACGAACACCCGTTCTCTTGGAATGTGTCTTCGTTACGAAGTTATGCAAAGTAATCGATAAAAGACAGACGTGTCGCAACGAACGCGGATTACGGTCATCGTTCAACTATATTACCTGTTTTCAATGTACGTTTCAACAACACAATGCAACGCGAATTAACATTAATTTTCGCTTTACGATTTAATCGCGTTTAAATAACGAATCCTCGCCGAGATCGTTCCCCGCCAACTGCATTTTTCACCGATTATTGGCTATTAATTATCCGGAATAGGGGTAGGGATGCGTTTTAATTGAATATTGCATCGAATTGGTGGTAACGTTTTACCGAATCGCGTTCATACATTTATGTATACGTTTGTTTGCAAGCGGAGATAATGCCCGCATGTTTTCGTCGCTTTTTCTCCGCAGCTGGACGCGATCGACGGTTAACGAAACGGAAACCTGCATCGCCACTTTCTTGGCCGGACACTTGGGAACAAAACCTTCCGCTAGCTTCTACTAAACTACACTCGTACTGTTCAACCTTGCCTACAATAATTGCGTTCACCTGTATCGATTCACCTCTGCGATAGTATCGAAGGAGGACATTTTTCTCTATCGTCATTTTATTTCTATCGAGAGAGGAATATAGGAGTGGCAAAAGGCGCGTATGATTAGCGACGAGACGTTACTACACGTACCTACGTGAACACACGTGATCACGAGGCGCATCCGCGTTGGAATCGGCTTGGAGCATCGGCAAGCGAAACTCGGAATAAATTTGCACGCGATTAAGTGGTTGATTTACCGCTTGAGGTGGATCGGCAAAAAAGAAGGAATCTTTCTTGATACTTGGCAGTTCTTGATGCTTTGAAAGATTTGATAGATGCGAAATATAAATGCGAATTACATTTGAGCGTAAAACTCTCGATAATCTTTCCCCAGAATATTTCTCGTACGTAGCGCTTTGCGAATTGATTATCCCAATTCTTTAGAGACAATTTCTCCTAGTAAAAATTTAGCGTATCCTAGACCTAGCTTCGACTATACCGTCAAGTGTATTCGCATCCCCCTTGAAATGAGCGTATCATCAGATAATCGCTCTAAAGGCATCGTTTACAATCAAAAAAATAACCCACGAGAGCAATTTGAGAACGTTACTCTCAAATCTATATCGGGTTAACGACCGGTTGGGGCGTATAACTCGATTCCTCGTTTCGATCGTCGATAGTGATTCGTGGCGTTGATTGGGTGTTTCGACGGGAGCGAGGTTCGATTTATTAAAAAAAAAAAAAAAGAGAAAAAAAAATAGGAAAGAATCGCAGCTATCCGTGATTTATTTGTTGATTTCGTACGGTTGGCTGACGTTGTCGGGGTCAATCTGGTGTAATCGAGGGGGAGGTATCCGAGAGATTTACGAAGATGCACGTGATAATGAGTTCTTGTTAACGCTATCGACGTTTTGGCCGAGATACAAACGTAAAAATAATTGTTGTGGTCGATGGCGATGTACGAGAGAGAGAGACTCGCGATCGTTCGAGCATGGAGAATGGCTTTATAGTGGCGTGAATTATTTACTCTCCCTAATTTCTTTTTTTGCCAAATTATTAGCGCAACGCGTAAAATCCTTTTGGTGAGTTTCGCGAGAACAAGCCAACGGCACGTTAATTAGAGCATAAACTTATTAAATTCACGAGGCCGTGCGCGAATTATGTATTATAATTGTTCGGCGAAAGGAACGGTTATGTCGGTCGTCGAAAATTGATCAGAGAATCAGGAAATCGATGAATGTTAAATTGGCACAGTTTTAGCTTTCCATCGGTTTCACATCTATAAATGGAAATAATGAGTTGGAATATAAATAAGAAAAATCGGTTTCTTCGGAAGTTGCGAAGTTAGTTTCGTTTAAATAAATGTTTCATTGATCAACTTCAATTCACTTCTTCATTACATCTGGATAAATGCTCTCTATTTTTTTTTTTTTTTTAAATCTTCGTCTATATTTCTAGAATCGTACCGTTGATGATAAAATTTATTCTTCGACGAATAATTTCGATTTTAAAACTTTCTAACAACTTTAAAATTCATCTAAATATGTTGTTGTATGCTTCTATAACTCGATATACTGTTCTATATTTATCTTTATATACCGATTCGATATTCATCCGTTGAACAAATAAACGAATATCTCATATTTCCATCGTGATGAATTTTCACAGATCAATAGATGGAATAGATTTCAAGCGAAAACATTTTCGACTTATTCATGCTCGCTCTCGCTCTCTCTCTCTCTCTCTCTCTCTCTCTCTCTCTCTCTCTCTCTCTCTCTCTATCTTTCTTTCTCCGAGCGAACAAGGGCTTGGAACGCGGTTACCCGACTGTAAACTCGTAAACGGTAGTGGTCGCTTCGGAAACCGGAAGTGACGCAGCCCGGTAAATGGCAGTTATCGATAGCCTGTAGTTAAGTTCGATGCGCGAGCTTCGTCCTGAAAGCCGAGAAGAAGGGAGAAGGATATTCTGGGCTAGATTGTAGTTGAAAACGAACAAAGATTCCTCTCTCTCTCTCTCTCTCTCTCTCTCTCTCTCTCTCTNATTCCTCTCTCTCTCTCTCTCTCGCGGAATGGAAACCGAACGAATCACACTCCTTCCTTCCTCTCTCCCTCCCTAAATAATAGGGCGGTCGGTCGAGCTGTAAACTTTTTACAACCCCCGTCAATCTTTTTCTTTTTTCTTTTTTCTTTTTTTCTCTCCCTTTCGTTTCTCTCTATTCCGCTCCAGTTGCTTTATCTCTGCCCGTTTCCGCTTCTATCCTCATCGTCGCCTTATATTGCTCTTTTATTTCCTCCTCTCCCCTGTCTAAACCGCGAATCGTTGTGCAGGAAAATGGATTTTCAACGGGAATTTAATAATCCACTCTCGATCGTAAATTCGCTCGTTAATGCCTGTCGTTCACGTCGCGAACGTTTGCCAGATTCGTGCAACATTCGCGCGACGCGCTATGTGATTACAAGCGTTGGTTGTGCTACATTATCGTCACCGGTAATTACCGCGAATAAGGCATAATGATTATTATCGCCGGTTGATTAATGCGCCTGATTTCTGAATGCGCTCTTATCGAAGCCGCAATTTGTATATTCGGAATATTGCAGGTTCTCGATTAATAAGCAACCGCGAATTATCGATTCGGAGGAGAGGAGAAAAATCGGTCTGGTCTATCTCGCCTAGCTTTCCCTCGTATTTCAATCAGAGGTAAGAGCTAAACTCTCGAAGCAATTCTTTAACAGATAAAATATACCACGGACGATTGCACGCGTTGTCGATTTTGAAATAGATAATATTCACGAGATGTTTCCTCCATCCACGAGTTTTGATTTTGTCGTTGTGAAAAAATTTCAAACGATCCAATTATATAAAACTTGTTACATTAACATATTGTTGACTTGTTTTTCGTTTCTCGACTATTAATCTTCTATTCTTTATATTTGTTTATATTTCTTTCATAATTATACCTATCATGATCAGTGGCACGAAACGAGGATTGCTCGAGCTGCAAAATATGCATATTTCCAATAAATATTTGAATTTTAGATTACAAATTGATATATTGAGTTACAGAGAGAGAGAGAAAGAGAAAGAGAGGAAGGAGAGAGAAAAATTAAAAAACTGTCATGCTATCATCTCTCTCTGATTTAATTTTTATTAATATTAATAAATTTTAATGATCGTTTTAAAGATGCATTTATCTTTTATAATATGCAGGCACGTATCTTGTGTCGCGGAGCAAAAAAAAAAAAAAAAAAAAAAGGAAGGAAAAACAGTTTCGACTATATCGTTAAAATGTTTAGCATCGATGTTAATTACGGATATCCGCGATTTCGAAATCTCGATCTTTGATCTATCGATGCAAAATGCATTCGGAGATGCATCGTACACGTTTTGAAACGCGGATGGAAGTTTGGGCACGTTGAGAAAACTCGTGACTCTCTCACGGTTCGCATAGTTATTTGCGGTTTGCAAAAAAACACCCGTTGCAAATCTCTTTAATTACCTCCGCACGGTGGTAACACTTGCAAAAGGATTTCACGAGATCTCTAGTAGTAATTAACCAAATTTAACGCTCGCCTGCTCCGTTTCCTCCTGCCCGTGAATAACGTTTCGCAATAAATTTCGCGATGTCGTTGGCGTTCTTTTCGATAAGAACGAACGCTTCCTCGATCGATCGATCGATCGATCGATAAGAAATCACCTCGAATAAAAATATAATTCAATCTCGCTTGTTTAACCGGGTTAAAAGTTCCTTTGAACGTAATTGCAATTAACGATTTAATAGAGAAAATACACGTAATAATGATGAATTGAGTTAATATATATTGATTCATGTATCTGATTTTATATCATTGAAAAAACATATCTAGTTTATCATAATCATAGTTATTATTTTTATTTATGAGTCTGTTTTTTTTTTTACTATTTAATAAAAAAACATATCTAATTATCTTTATCTGTTTATATCATAATCACAAGTAATTATTATTTTTTTCCATACGAGTTTCCTTCCATACTGTCAATTTAAAAATATTTATATTTTATGCAAAATATTGATATTGCAACTATTAGCAAGATTAGATTATTCCGTTGAAATCAATTAATGGAAATAACTGATCTGAAAATATCTGTGTTCTTCTTGTTATCCTTGTAGACATATTGAAATCAAATTAATAATGCATGAAATATTTTTTTTTTTTTCACGTGTTATAATAATCTTGCATAAAAATATCAAACGGGTCGTTCTTTTATTTTCCAAGCACGCATTATTCCGTGATATAAATTAAAATCTAGATAAATTAGAATCTATTCATAGATCATCCTTCTTTATGTAAGCTATGCAATATCAAAGCAATTCTTTTTTCTTCTTCTTCTTCTTCTTCTTCTTCTTCTTCTTCTTCTTCTTTTTTTTCTCTCTCAATTTAATAGACAAATACCTATACTCGACTCGCCAAGGTCTTATTTACACAGGCACAATCCAAATCCTTGTCTCGTCGTTATATAAAATGTAATTAATTAGATAGAAAAGTGTAACGAAGGCGTATCGTTTTTCTCGATTCTTTCTCGAACTTGCAGACAGAATAGGCAGAGTGCGGAACGGTATCGCGGTAAACGCAGAAAGACAAACGGCGATAAGCGTAGTCGGATCGAGCGAGTACGGGCGGCGGAGGTGGCCAGCAGGAGGATCGGTAGGATGCTTTTAGCCAGCGCAGGGACAAGTTATTTATTGTTGCTATCTGCTCGTCCCGCGACAACGAAAGAGCCCACCGGTTCGTGGTAGTGCAGGTACGGGAACCTCTCAATCCTTCCTCTTATTAAAACCTGCCCTCGCTATCGGAACTTATACTTTAGTGCTGGCAAGCTGTACAGTCACTCATAGAAGTTGTTAACCTACGAAATATCTCTCGTTCGAGAAGAAAGAAATTTCTCCTCGAGAAAGAAGTTCTCGTTTCCGTTATCGTTCACGACCTCCCGGAAGTGGGAGGGGAAAGGAAACAGTTTCAGGATCGCGGAAACGATATTACGATGAAAACGAAGAAAAGAAACGAGTTGGAAGGAAAAGAAGGAAATTGTAGGATTTTTGAACGGTGTTAAAAAAAAAGAAAAAAAAAGAATAAGAAAGAGTTGGGACGAGAGAGAAATTCAAAGAGGATGGAGGACAAAACGAGAATGAAAAAATTCAAAGTGAGAGCGAATAAAAAGGAAAGGAAAGGAAAGGAAAAAAAAAAGGGAGGGAAGAAAATTACAAGACTCGCGTGATGTTAAAAATAAAAACGAAAGAGTTAGAAGAAATTGAATGGATCGAGGACAAAGTGAGAGTGAAAAAAGAAGAAGAGGTCGAACGAGTGAAAGAAAATCGAGATTCGCATTCGCGAGTTGCAAGCACGGGTACGAAATTTGAGAAAACGTCCAAGAGAAAGGAATTATCCGCGTAAGAGATGGTAGGAGAATTCGGCGAGTTAAATGCGAAGACTATACGTACGGCAAGAGCCATTACGCTAATGGGACGAGCGAGAAAGCTGGTCTCTATCAGCTTCTCGAAAGGACGCGAGTAAAAGGGTGAAGAAGAAGGTTTGAAAGAAAAAGGTACACCGAGAACCACTGGCGGGGAACGTATTACTCATAATCTCAGGGTGAAGTGATTGCGCGAAAAAAAAACCGCAGCTCGATTATTCTCCGGATTTTGTTTCCATGTTTCCGCTTTGCGCGGGAATTTCTCGCGGGGAATTCTCGTTCCGTGCTTTGAATTCTTCACACCGTTACCATTACTATTTCTTTCACGTTCCAAAATGCAGAGAAATTATTTAAAGTATTGCACGTATCTTTCAAAACTTATTTCGTATGCAACAACACGAAGAAAAAATATACTTTTTCGAGATATCCTTTTTTGAAACACTAGATCCTTTGGAATTAATAAGGAGATCGATGTTGATTTGATTCTTTCTTGGATTAAAGATGCGATAACTGTCAATTGTGTTGTTATATTACTTCATAGTTATTTATCGATCCGCTCGTGAATATTATCCACTTATTATATATATATATGTATATATATATATATATGTATGTATGTATGTATATCCTCTTTATAAAATAATAATAAATGGATCTCGTTTAAACGGAAATTTTCATAGAAAACGGATAACGATCTAACCAAGTCTCTAATTACCTGTTCTCGGAACAGAAAGCGCAAATGGCGTAAAAGCGCAGTGTTTGTGAATGAAAGCAATTATAGAGGAAAGTGTTGTATCTCCTCGTCGAGGAGAAGTCCGACGGTAAGGGATCGCCTTTCTCTTTGCGTAATACGCAAGAATATGATTTAACGCAATGGGAATTGCGTTATTGGCAGGGATAATACACACGGATAATATTGGAAACTTCAAAGTTATGTAAATGATTAAACGTTGTATAAAGTTTATCGAGTGGTCCGCTGGTGTATAACCGGAGTCGCATCTTATTAATTAGCGACTATCGAAAAACAAACATATGTCGGTAATTGCACGGGATTGTTGGCGAGGCTTAGCCATAAGCAGTTAAAGTACTGAGTTATCGAGCCGTAAAAGCAAATGGTATTTTAACTGGCGGGGTATGTCGTAATAAACACGGACGTAAAGTTTCATTATCGCGTTTCCCGCGGTTTACGTTCAACGATATTGTAGTCCGCGATAAATTTCATTAAGGCGTAAATCGACGGAACAAACTCGAAAGCGGGGAACACGGAGAAAGGAAAGGGTGGAAAAACACGTTAATAACACAAGACGAAATGGAATGCCTACAATAACGAACGATAAAGAAGCGAAAGGTTGAAAAGACGGAGGAGGGGAAAAGGCGCGATTTTCCAGAAGATTTACCAACCTTGATGCGTCGACAGGGTTGATTCCGGTTGAGGCCGATCACCTCGATTAGCCTTCACGAACACAGATATCTTCGTGGAACAAAAAATAGCGGCACTGATAGCACACAGCTTCGACGAGGATTACGACGAGGATTACGACGAGGACGACGTTGTTATCGCGCACCTTCGGCTCCCCCGCATGTAATCACCGACCGAGGTATCGCGAGGACGACGCGACGAATCTGCGCTACTCGCGCATGGACGCGTGGAAAACGCGGAGAAAAGAGAGTAAATAGGGAGAGGTCGACGCGCACTGGGACAGTTTTGCTCGCGTTTAAATGAAGCGAGAGGCGTACGCTGCGGCTGCGCGAACCGGTGTGTGGGGCCGTTTCCTCGGCCGGATAGCTGGATGGAAGAGGCGACAAGGTAACTTCCCCCACTGCACCCGGCAACTTTCAAATGGTTCGCGCTTGTGCCGGAACACGTCCACCTTGCCGTGGGTCGTTGGGTAAACCGGTCGTTTTGAAACGCCCGCCTTCGAGTCGCGACCCGCCTCGACACTCCTCGTACGGCCAATCCTGACTCAGCGTACCGGCGCCAATCGACGCCGTTCCATGGCTACGCCTTCTCTTCTCTCCTCTCTCCTCTGTCCTGTCCTCTCTCTCTCTCTCCCTCTCCCTCTCCCTCTCCCTCTCCCTCTCTTTTTTCTACTCTCCGCTCTTTGCCTTCCCCTGCAATGTCCACACGACTTTCTTCTCTTACCTCGTCCAGAATGAATCTCGCCCAGAGGTTCCAACCACCAGCCGAGGGAATTATCTCGGTTTGAAATGGCAACCGGACTATTTCCTTTCCTCTTTCGCTCCGATCCGTTTCGAGTGTGTCGAATCGTCGCGCGGCCAACATCGGAATCTCAATTCTAAGATTCGGCGTAGATAATTGGTCTCGAAACGAATCATCGAGACATCGGCTCTTCGATCGATACTCTAATGGCTGAGCGAATGATTCATCTTCCTATATACGTATATATCCTTACGGTAGCCAACATTTGCGATGAATTTTCTTGAAATTACCGAGATCTCTCACGGTCTGGTAACAAGTTTGTACGTGTCGATCCGGTAAACGGGATCACAATCGTGGATCGAATAACGATCGTCTCGTTGGACGGGAAAGTTCAGCCGAACGATCGGCCATCGCGTATTGTTTTTAATGGTCGTTTAACTGTTTCCTTGTTGCTATTATTATTAAACGCTCGATCGATTTATCGGATCGACCCGCGTTAAGGAGAAAAACACGTTGGACGATTATTAGACGGATCGGAAGAGGTGTAAAAATCGGAAAAATATATTCACGAGAGAGCGATGTGTTCACGAGCCCGTGTGCGGAATTGGAATTGGACTTTGCGCGCGATTCTCTCTAGAAGGACTTTGGAATGTTTAAGAGCGTGGAGTCGCGCGATATCGATGACGCGGCGGAACGAGTTGGCTGCGGAAAGATCATTGACCGTTCTTGTCTCGATAATTACGGATACCCCATGCGGCGAGCTTATCTTCAGTTTCACGGACCACCCCTCCCCCTCCATCGGGAGAGAGCCCCCGTTATCCTCCACACTCGTGTATCTGATCTCGATGATCGATTGCTGCTACCGACTCTCGAAATTACATACGGTTAACCACGGCTACAAATAATTATCCTCGAGCTACTTTTCGTTCCTTCTGGCGATTCACGTGATCCATCCCAATGGCCACGGAGATGAACGCATTATCGCTTAATCTCCCGTTACCAACGATAAATTATCCCTGTTATTCGGCAAAAGATAGCCGGAAATTGAGATTCGGATCTATCGCCTCCGTATCGTTATTCCTGCTCCCCCGGTTCAATGATATTTTAATTAAAATCTTGCGATCCCGAGCTGGGATTCCGGGCGTTCGAAACGTTGTGACGCGATGTAAATTAAAGTCTGGAGTGGATCGATCGATATGCGTCGGTATGCATTGGATCCGTGTGCATTGTTGCGCTTTATTCTGGGCCGAACCGTGACTAACCTGGGTGTCGAGGCGCCCCCAATGATATGCCCAATGATACAACTCTCGAGCTGATTTATTAACGGTTATAATTTATTTAGTAACTTGGTAATTATCTCGTTAGTATATTTTATAAAGAGATCGCGATCCAACATCTACAATGGTTAATGTCCGTCACGCGTGCTGATCGCGATTAAAAATTCATAAGAATTCTACCGCTGTGAGCAATTTATATATCTTGTTATAAAGTATAGCTTAGACCGTGGAGAGAAAGCGACAACGATACATGCCGGCAGCTATTCCGAGTTAAAAGTTGGCGAGATATCTCCTCGATTTTTCCACGACTTTCCAGTATTTTTGCATTAACGACAACTTTCAAATCGCAACCTTGATTGCCACGCGACCTTCCACATCTTTATTCGCTTCTCCAGTTTATGTTCACCGCTTATTATCGAGTTTGCTTCTGTAAATCCAATTAGCGGAATCCACTTGCGATCAACAAGCCAACACGCTTGTTGATCATTCAAACTTTTTTACTTCACTTGATCAGAAAAGATCGAGAATTCTCTATTAAATATTGAATAACGCGTAGAACAATTAAAAGAGGAAAAAATTTTCACACGTTGTTAAATGTTAAACGCGCTCTAAAAAAAACAAGAACATCACGTGAAAGAGAAATTTAAAAAATATATAAGAGTGGGATAAAAAAAAAAAAAGGAATTTCAACAAAAAAAGTCGTCCAAAAGACGAGTCTATTCATCTCTATAAAAAGAAGAGAAGAAGAGAAGATGCGAAACAAAATATAACGAACAAAGATTTCCTCGAACGAATATCAAATTATCGAATTCGAGATCTTGATTCGATTCGATACACGCGGGACCAGACACGACCAGAGAGAGAGAGAGAGAGAGAGAGAGATACAGATATTCGAGGATTTATATTATTCGATATTTCTGTATCACGGCGATTTCTGTATCGTGACGATATAGACGAACGATCGTCGTCCATTGTGATCATGTTTTCACGGTGTTGTTCTTACCGTGTCTGGATACACAATGACTGAAAGGAAACGATTACGTCACGATGATGTCATTAGCAAAGGCCACGCCCCCTACGGCGCTACCCCATTACGCCGAATCATCGACCGGATGAGTTCTCCAGGATAGCAGCAGCCTCCCCTCGGTCCATCCTCTTTTCCCGACTCATCTTTGCCCGAGAATCGTTCCAAGGTGTAAGAAATTCCGCAGTTAATTCGAATTCGCGGACCTCCGAGTACGCGCGCGTGGATCACCCAACATTATCAATGGTTAATTGAATAAAATTTTTTGCAACACGACCGGCTTAATGAACGACTCGATTTTACTCGGTTTCTTTTCTTTTCTTTTTTTCTTTTTTTTCCATATCGTGTGTATCGTCAAACGCATTATTTTCGATGCATTATCGATGTAAATTTGAATTTCTTTCCCCCGTTTCTTTTTTTCGAATCCTCCTTCCAACGAATCAACGAGATCGAGACGGAATAGGAATTTTGACGAGAGAAAGCAATTCGATTTTTGACGATTGGTATCGGTGGTTGGAACGGGATCGAAAGCTGATATAGATATATCGAAACATCACCGCTATCAAAAGAGAAACCTCGGTACCGTAATACGATGAAAAGAAGAAAAAAAAGAGAGAGAGAAAGAGAGAGAGGAAGTTAGTAGCGAAAGAAGAAGCCGAGGATGACGTAGAAAATGAGAGAAAGAGGGATCATTGATCAGATCGGACGATCGATAAAGGGCCCGGCTAACAGTCATTAAGTCGACTATTGTGAGGTAGCAACACCCGTTTGATTGGTTAATCTACACCTTGGTCCTTTCTGAAACATCGATCGATCGATAAAGGACAAAGGCCTGTTGGATGTAGTCGTTTCGAGGCACGGCTAATAAACGCGTCGCGTTCTAGTAGTATTGAACGAAACGTTCGTTTTGAATTTTATTTTTCAAGCAGCGAGAGATTTCTCCCCTTTAGCCGGCTTTTCGCTCGATTGTAAATCAGACAAGCCACTGTTCCGTCTCGATTAAACGCGCATCCCGTATCTCCTTTTTACAGGAGATACTTTGACTGGAACGAAGAGCAAGCAAGGTTTTAAAACCTCCACCTTCCGGCCGATAAATACCATCCACCTCGACGTGATCGCAAGAACATTTTAATTTCGTTCGAGGTTCTATACCAGTGAGTCGAAATCGCACAATAATTGTACAAACTCCGACAAATATAAACAAAGAGGTACAATGTTATACCGACGAATAATTTTTATACGCACGTTTCTTTCGATCTCGAGCAATTTTCCATTCTCCCTTTCTCTCTCTCTCTCTCTCTCTCTCTCTATCTCTCGTCCATCTTTTCCTTGTGTATTCTCCGAACGGTTTGCTCCTCTTATTTCGACGAGGAGGGGGAGGGGGATTGATTTATTTCGATCGAAGCAAGGACTTGCGGTCGGGTTTCGGGGAAAAAATCGAGTAGGTATCGGCGCGAACTTGCACGAACGAGCACCGAAGATCTCGTTAAACAGGCGAAGGAAGTGCTCTGCGGTTTGCCAAAGAACGCGCCTCGCCTGTTTGTTTAACAGGAAGAAGGAGAGTATATCGCGCGCGCACCTGTCTCCTTCCTCCTCTCGTCGTCTTTTCTTCTCTCCTTTTTCTTTCCTCTCGTTTCTTCCATCATCAAAGGGTTAAGATCGAGAAAAATTCGATCGTTCGAAAACGCGATCCACGATCCTCGAGGGAGGAGGGCGAGCAATGGTGGAAGAAAGACTCGGCAAAGAAGTAATCGCGGACGGCGAGCGAAACGCCAGTCGGGGGTGATTGCCACTGAAATGATCGAGGCGAGGCGATGAGGCGAGCCGCTTAGCGCGGGGAGACGCGGTTAATAGAGGTAAACGTGGCGTTGAACTGGCGGCCGATTGTCAAATTATCGATAATATCGCTAAACCAACAAGATCATGCGGCCGGTGTCCGCGAGAGATCGATGCCAATCGGGGAACGAAACCGCAAGTGCAGATTGAACGTGGACCGATCGTGCAACAACAACAACGACGACGACGACAACAACACCATCACCACCACTACGCTGACAAACCTTCCACACACGCTCCTTTCAACTTTCGTTCGACCAACAGCTTACCTGCATCATCCCTCTGCACGCATACACGCGCGCATATATGTATATATATGTATTTCCGTTCTCGAGAACGTGTAATCCGCTATTTAACCGTATCGTTGCGCGTTCGAAGCCGCGCGAGATAATGCCCGCCAGCCTCGATAGAAACTCTGTCCGCTTGTGGTCAAACCGTTTCTGGAGGCGCAAGATACGATTACGCTCGATTTCCGACGATCATCGGCGTCCCGGCCGGCGTCGGATATGATAACGCATACACACCGAGCTGTCGAATGGGTGAATGCAAATTGATGGGCGTGTCCCCGATCCCATGGATAATAACGATACCAAGGATATGTATGCGTGGCAGGCTAACGTTCGACCGATACCTTCTCGATATGCGTGTTGCTACAAAGTGTCGATAACGTTGCGCGTAATGCGGATAAATGATACGCTGGACAAGGAATTTATGACTTTTTTATTACCCGATCTTTTCCGATCTCATTATCCCTTGAAAGGAAAGGAAGATCCTTGGTCGAAAGATCGACCAACAATTTCTTTTAGTTTTCTTCTCCTCGGTGAGAATTATCACGGTGCAAACCACCACCGTGTTTTCGTAATCTTCGGGTTAAAAAAAAATGTATGTACGAAATCACGAGTCGAGTACGTTAGCAGAATTGAAAGGAAGAAATATTTTTTTTCTTTTCTTCGGCCCACGAAGACGGATCGATCTAATAATCGAGATATCTGAAACAACGATTTCGATCCTATTTCTTCCGTTCTTTCTCCGTTTCTTCTTCCGATTCGCGCTCTTCTTTCTACTCGTCTGGATTATCCAATAACCTCGAATAACCTTCATTTCCCTCCTCTTGTCGATTCCGATTGCTCGATCGTGCCAATTTCTTCTTTCCTCCCATCTACTCTTCCCATCGTGTCGAGATATCAATTTGCAAACCGTATTAATTTCGACTCTCGATTCCTCGAATCGATGTAGCTGGCAACACGCGATTCACCGACACAGATCAATGATCCCCTCGAATAAAAAGAAACTTCCGTCCCCCTCCCTCTCCTTTTACAACGACGAATTTCACAACGACGACAATGTTCTTCGCGCGAAACGAACGATACAGTGAACGAATTCCAGTGTGGAAATCAAGAATTTGGTGGTAAACCGTCGTGGTCGATGACGAGACAGGAAGACGCGTAAAATATCCGGTTAGCTCGTTTCTTTCCAAAGTAATTAAGTCGATTAAATTTTATTATTACTATGTACATTGCGTCTTCGGGATCATAATCGACAAGGCGGGTATCGTAAAATGGTTATTAATCGAAGCCACACATCCAAAGGGTTGAAAACAATTTTTCTTTCCTCGATTTTTGTTCTCTCCTCTCTTTTTCTTCCTTTCTTTCTTTTCTTTTTTTTTTTTTTCCTCTCCTTCTTCTCGGCGCCGTGTTTGGCACCGAGATGGGGGGATAAATTATAATTCAACGGATAAAGGAGGGCGATGACGGGTCCGGGTAAAAAAATGCCACGTCGTTTTAAGGATAATTCAGTTGAAAAGAATCTTGATTATCGATCTAATTTTGTAGAAGAGGGGGAGGGGAAAAGAGGTAGGAAGAGGTATGATTCTTAAACAAACACGGACAAAGTCGGATCCTTTGGCGTTCCAGTTTGTTATCGTATAGTATAGTGCGGTTCGGAAGACGAGACGATGGTGACTATGCGAATATTCGATCGGCGTCAGTACGACTCCTAGCAATTTCACGCCAGGTTAACCGCCACCACGATGGGACAGTGTTTTATCCACTTTATAGAAGGCAGATTGCGCGCGATGCGTGTCCCATTCCTCGATTGGTCAACGGCCACGCTTATTTCCATTTTTAATAAGATCATTTCGCCCCTCCTTTTCCTCCTCGGTTCAAACTTATATAAAACTTTCGAATATTTCCATGGAAAGGAGAGGGGGGGGGAAATAGGATCGAAAGATGCGTAGAGATCGCGCCTCGTAAAATCAAATGATCGTGAATAATTTTAACGGATATTATAATTATTCGGATATATTATAATTATTCGAGATGAAAAAAAAAAAAACGAATTCTTCGTTCGATAAAAGTGCACACGATTTTTGAATACGATGGCACGACGATACGACGCGATTCGGATAAGGAGGCGCAAAACCACTTTCTTAGCCGGTTCGCGACATCGCAAATTTCGTTATCCGTTCGGCCGTAATATTACGCGTATCGCAATACCGATAACGCTAATTATATTTTACGATACGATCATCATTGGCAAGGCAATCGGTGCATTCAGAAGTCGCCGTCCAAGATCATCGTTCGATAGAGAGAATAAATTTCTGGTTTCTGGTGAAAGCGGCGCGTTTAAACGCGAGGAGGAGGAGGACGCGTGGTCGTGTTGCAAGCGAGTCGAAACGAGGGAATCACGATAGGGAATCCACGAAGACCACGGGAAACAACAACGAAGACGAAATGGGACGAAACGGAACGGAAGAAATCACAATCCAGCACGATTGATTTTGTTCCTCGAATCGAGGCTCCTTCTTCCCCTCCGCGTCTAATTCCCCAATTTGAATTTGCACGCGCATGCGCTCGAAATCAGCCCGGATTCCCCGGCAATCAAAAGGAAATGGAGGGCCGATCGAACCATCTTTCTCCGTTCGCCCGATCCCGAACCGAAGGGACGATCATTTTACCAAGACGTATATATAAGACGGGGTGTACGACTCTGTAGACAAAAATAATCAAGTGTGATTGCTCGTAATGACGGGGCTAAGCTGTCCAGCTTAACAAATGATAGTCCTTCGAGCAGAGGGAACGAGAAAAGTAGGAATAAAAGGGTGGACAGAGAGGAGAATGGGAGTCTGGTATCCAACCCGGGGCCAGATCGGTAATCGATCCGATCCGCATGGAAAACACCGCAACGATGCGCGGCCGTTTCTTATTAATAGGCAGCCTCTCTTCTTCCTTCGCCCCTCCTTCTCCTCTCTCCGCTTCTCCAAAATTCTCCATCTCGATCCTTTTCGAGAATAGAAGAGATCGGTCGGAGATCACTCGGCTCGCACGCTCCAACTCACCGTGTCAACGCAAAACTATTTCTCTCCCGTTCTTTCACGAAGAAACCGTTTAAGTATTTCCGTCCTTGTTACAGCATCTACTCTTGTTACAGCATCATGCTCTTTTCTTTATCCGGCGGGTTTCATAATGCGGTAAAAGTTTCCGCGCGATCGATCTTTTACGGGCAAATTAGAGACACTTTCATCCGTGTTTAAACTTTCGCCAACAGAGCCGATCTTTCGTCTAAAGTTATGGGCTTATCCCCTTCGCTTCAAATACACGAGCCTCGAAATTTCACCGACTTTGTCCACGCTGCGCTGTTTTCCAATTTTCTTCTTTTTCATCTTTCAACGACAGTAAAAGAGATTAGATCGCAATCGATTTTATGCAAACACGATTGAAGAAACGAAGAGAAAGGATAGAGATTTAACTCTTCATTCACCGATTTGCTTTATTCCTCAAATATCACAGTGGGATATATACTATATCTCTTTGATACTTTGTGTCTTGTTTCTGCTTTCTTTCTTTCTTGTTATTTAAACTCATACAAATGGAGTAAAAGTCGTTATTCTCTCGATAGGGAATTACATCATTCCCTATCGAACGAATGGTGTTCGGACTTCGATTCCCGTTTAACGACTTTTTCACTCGAATGAAATTACAGGTGGATCGATCTGGAAATTTTCTAAACGCGCAAAGAGAGACGAATCGTTCTAGGAGTAGATCAAGTAGGGAGAAAGGAAGGGAAAGAATGAAAAAGCGAAAGAGGAAGATAGAACTGGAGGAGTAACAGGCGGCTACCGTCCTCGGCAGCCTTAATGAAGGAGAACAGAGGGCGTGCTCGGGTGCACCGGCCAGTAAGCAATGTATCCAAACCTGTAATTATGTAGCTTGCTATACATCTCATCCATAACGGTTATTAACAGGAACCTGACGTCTCTTGCTGCTCCCTCCCTCCCTTGCCCCGCTCCTTCCATCTCCTTCTCACGCCTCGAGTTTCACGCTCAAACTATATCCTCTTTTTCGTTCTACTCGGTTGACTCGGCGACACATCGGCATGGGCCCCGTATTAAAAATAATTTATCTCCTCTAACTCGCGCCCGAATTAGAAAATTACCGGTTTCGATAGTTCGTAACGCGTCGACTTATCGAAACTTATCGTTCGATCGATCAACAGAATTAACCTCGTATATAGATCTGTAGGGCGAGAAAATAGCAGAGCCGCCAATTGGCCGGTATTCCAGTTTCTCCCACCACCAAATTCAATGCGATCGAAATGTAATCGAATCTCGAAGAAAGAGGTAATTTTCGAGTTGAGATGACTGCTTCGTCTTAACGAAAAGTCGAAAGGATCGATATTTTTTTCAATTCAAAAAACTCGAGGAAAAAAAATATTTCGTTTCGAAAATTCTTTTACGCAGAAATTACGCTCGAATATTTACACGAACAAACTTGGAATCGTGCAACAAAAGGATTCTTCGAATTCGAGTTTAGAAGAGTGAAATAACGTTCGTGGCCATGTATCGAATAATCCGAGTTAACACGAGTTTATATTTCAATTTATAGAGGTTTTCAAAGCAGCGGTAAAGGAAGAAACCTAAATCGTAGCTTTATACAGATCTTTGTGTAAATGGAACGAAACGAGTTAGCCTCGTAGCGTTACTAAACTCGAAAAGGGAATAAAAGAGTAAAACGCGGCTATGATTTACGTGATTGACGAGATGTTGCTCGAGAGCGAGTTGTGCGCTCTTAAAATACGAAGGAGACAGGCCGAATAAATTTCGAGACGGTAACGCGTTGCTGGCACCTCGACGATATACCGGGAATAATACGTTCGATGTTGCGGTATCGAGCGGCTGACGAGCATCGGCCAACGTAATTTTCCCTCCTCGGTAATGATCGTTTATAGCCAATCAAGATCGCGTTAAGTTCAGTTACGAGCACCGTGTCAACCGGTGACAGCGATCCTAGAAAATTACAAGGCTGGAACGTTGTATCTATCCGTGAAATACGAGGCAACGAGTCTCAGGGCAATTAATTCACGCGCGGGAAGAAACTTTACGTTTCGATGATCGACCTTTGGGGAGTGGATTATTACACGCCACGTGATCTTCGCTCGAACGGGATACACGACTTTTTCCCCTCCGATATTATCGTCGATCATCGTTGTTGCTTGAGAAATACTATCGAAATTGCATATACACTATTATTATTTTTATAACAACGAAATAATGGATTCGGACGCTTATGGATGGACGCTTCGATCTAATCTAATGTTTTCTGTCTCTTCTTCTTCCTCTCCTCTCCTATAAATTTCAAAGTAAGTCGGTAAAATATATTTGTTCCGCGAAGCAATTCCGAAAGTTTCGCAGCTCTCCCTGGAAATCGCAAATCGTCGTTTGGCTCCGAAGTTAGGAACGGGGACAGGAATCAGAGACCGGAAACCGCGGCCAACTAATTTCACGATATAAAAAGAGGGCCGGAGCAACTGTATAGCGTTCGAAGGTAGACAAAGAACCTGGCAACCTGTCATCTACGGGTAATCTAAGCTCGCCTCGGTGAGTGGGTGGGTGCCCGAGCCAGAGGAGAGCGGGATCAACGAAGGACGTTGTTGGCCGTTCCCCCCGTTTTTTCGTTTCTTCTTCATCCTCCTCCTCGAATATGGAAGAAAACTTTCGTATCCACGACGTTTCGCCGGGGAACAATCTCGTTCGTTTCGATTCTCGAGAACGAAAGCGGAAAGCGGCAAAGCGATTTATATGGGGTCCGCCGGTACCCGGGAAAGGTGTCTTATTATAGAGCAAGGGTGTAGGTACGACAGAGGTCAGGGGGAAAGGGGATAAATTTTTTTTTTTCTTCCAGGTTTATTGCCGGCCGTAGTCACAGTCGGCGCAAAAAACGGGCAGTTACCTAATGAGCGGCAATTGAGTGGCGACCAATTACAGGAGAGGCCGGTCCAGCGCATAAAATGCAACCGTCCAATGAGCACTGTTCACCATCTCTGCCCTTTCCTTCTCCTCTCCTTCTTTCTGCCCGCGCTCCTTTACCTTTTCCTTTTCCTCTCCTTCCACCTCTGCCATTCGTACACCGATCCTCCTCGTGAATCCTCGCCAGGGAGCGGCCACCAAGTCGCAATCGTCGACGATATGGAAAATCGAGCAGGAACGGAGAGCAGAAAGGGGAGGAAGGGAAGGAAGAGGGGGAGAGAGAGCGCGAAAGAGGGAAAAGGACGCATACACACACACACACACGCACGCACACACGTGTGTCGTCGTTTTCGTTTCGTTTCTCGCGCTCGGTTAACATTCGTGGCAGAGGGGTACCGGAAATTGGCGTACGTCACGAAATCGAAGGCTCGGTAGCCTCTAATATGCTCGGTCGAATCAACGAGGTGGTGGCTCGCCTCCGGCTACGGAAATAATGCACACGCCTCTCTCTCGGTTTCGTGAATTTCCCCCGCGTTCGATCACCGCGGTTGATAAAGTCAACGTTGGTTTATGGCTCGATGCTCGAATCGTTTTTCTGCACGAAAAACCCTTATCGACCGAGTTTCGTTATTGGATTATGATCGTTATTCCCGAGGCGAGGTATACCGATCAAGAATTTTTGCAACCGGCTCGACGAAGGCCGGTTTGCGTTTCATTAAAACGCGTCTCTTAAGAGGCTGTTCGACGAGAGGCGACGAAGCGATAAATCTTGTTCGATATTTAATCGATCTTGTCGAAAAGGCGGTAATCATGGTTAAAAAAAAGGAGAGGCGACGTGATGGATAATAGCATGAATTTTTGAACGAGATCATAGCGTATCATCATCAACGATAGTGCCTTTTGGTCACGAAACCGATCGAAAACGATTATTGTACGAGAAGCTACGGGCTTTC
Organism: Apis laboriosa; assembly: GCF_014066325.1. Lineage (NCBI taxonomy): Eukaryota > Metazoa > Arthropoda > Insecta > Hymenoptera > Apidae > Apis > Apis laboriosa. Next base: position 88,252 of record NW_025224475.1, on the reverse strand, counting down.
GTGGCTACGAGGGACAAAAGTGAAGACTAGTGACGTTGACACGCCACTCTATGTTCGTTAAATCGTTTCGTAAATATCTTTGGTACAGAATGCGAGAAAGAAAGCGTAACGCTCGCCAACTTTATTCTCTTTTTGTCTCTCGATCTTTTGGATCGAGCTACACTCACTTTGTAAGTATTAATTTCGACTTGTGTCGAAACTCTCGGATCCTTGTGTTATTACTCGTTCTATTCTATCTCGACGAGTCGAGTAAATCCTAGTAGAATTTTTAAAAGCTCGATGCGTCCCTGACCGAACGATTAACCGCATAACGACACAACACGCCACGGTTTCGCGCTTCCTCTTAGATAGCTTCTCTTTAGCCGCAACTATCGTTATTCCCACTTTTCATTTTTCTTTCTTTATATACCTCTTTGTCAGTTTAAAACGCGGAATTAAAAACGTAGGCGAAAAAGGTTTGTTTTCTTTCTTCGAGCAGACGCAACGAAGACAGCGCCAATGTTGGTCGATACGATAGACAATTCGATAGACTTTCTTAGAAAGTTGCGATCGGAATCAACGTTGCGGAATCATCCTCGTTGCTCGAGCGTTAATGGATTATTAATAAGAATTTATACCGCGTGTACGCCGATATACTCGAGAAAATGTACTATTTGCGTTCACGGCCGCGGCAACCATTAGAGGAAAGGTAATAATATTTAATTGCATTTTACGACATCCCCGGTTTGCTGTTAATTGTAATTGCCATCAAAGATGGCCGCGCGGTTAGCATACAGTGTTGCCACGATAAGCAGATCTTCGATACACTGTCACGCGAACCGGCGATATCTTATCCGTCCTTAGCTTTCCCCTATTTTTCTTAACTCCTTTTCATGGCAACGCGTTATATTCCGTTCTTCTCTCCCTTTCCTCCTTGCTTCCAGATTAGGGGAGAAAAATAATCTGGAAACATGGCGGGGCAACAATGTTACTGACCCCGTAAATGTCACCCGCCACGTTTCACGTCGCGCACGCAAATTCTCCACGGTGTACCGCGCAATGTCGCGCTAATCAAGTCGCCTTGCTATAAATTTGTTCCACGTCTCTGCGGTTTTACAGCCTGCGCTAATTCCGGTGACAAGCGTCAAGAGTTTTCGAGCATGCCCCCGATTCGTCGATTAAATCTGCGTTTATAATCGATAAATTTTACTCCCAACTCGACCACGGTACACTTCAAATTCTTTGTTTCACTCGATTTAAATTGCAAGAAATTATATTTCGAATTAATCGCTTAAACATGTTTAAAACGTCTCATCGAGACTTTCATCGTGACTCGCATAAATATTCCACGTAATTCCACGCGTAATGTAAATAATAACGTAGAATAGAATTGTGCTCATTTCGCGCACATCCTGTGAAAAGTTTCTATCTGAACTACTCGCACGGTAAATTACAACTGATAAGCAACAACGAGATGGTATCGCATAAGGGAAGTAAACATGCGCGATGCGCCATACGCGTGCCTATCCGTGTAAATAAACAGTGAAAGAATAAACTGTATAGAAAAATATACCAGAATGCTAACAATAATAAGTTACAAGAAAATAATCTTCGATGATCATTTAACCGTTAAAAGATATATCAAATATACGCCAAGTAGAAACAATTTATTATTAAAAAATTGTAAAGATTAACTCGATGATGCAAAGATTGTTTCCTTCGAAAGATAATTATCTCGTTGTAGCGCAAAGGAATCCTTTCTTGTTTTACATGAAAATTCTTTTCTTTTATCCACTTCGCAATTTGTTCCCTGATATACGTATATTTATAACTCGTTCCCCTCCTAATTAATAGGGGAAAAAAGATCATTTTTAAGAATTATCGCCGTTCCTTTCATCTCTCCGATCGATAAAAATACACATTCCTCTCGACGCACACACTTCCTCAATTAAACTCATTGTCGCGAGATGAACTTGAATTTTAATAATAAAGACATTACTATTTCAACTATTTCAACGGGTCAAAGATTTTTCCTCGCGATATAAAAGATTAACTCCTCGCGTTTAATGCTCACTTCTTATCTCAACGATTTACCCAGTCGACAAACTCTCGACATTTTCATTAAAACGACGCATCGCCCCCCTCCCCAACATTTCCGCGAAACGCGGTGGATGGATACGCCAGTGGACGGCTCGCGTGCATTCGTGCTTCCTCGAACTACGCCACTGTGATATATGCTAATTGCAATTACACCGCGTGTACGGTATCGGCCGACTGCTCGGCGTGCACGATGCACCGTCAGCTCCCTATTCTCGGTGCCCCGCGTGACGGACCGCGGAGTTCCGCCAACTTTCCGCTAACTTACTAAACTCAAATTTAACCGGATCTCATTTACCTCCACTTGTTCCACCGTACACCTTATACCCCGTCCAAGTCAGCCGGATTAACTCTGCCACGAATTGAATTATAACGCCGTCCCGAGACATTATATCTTCGCCTAGTCCCCACGATTTTTACCTCCTCCCTGTCTCGTGTTTTTCCACCCCCTTCCAAGTCACGAAGAGAAAAAGAAGACGTCGATTTGTGGCGGTGAGATCGCGGGAGGAAAGTGATTGTGGAAATCTTTGGAAGAGGAGAAAAGGTGGAAAGATAATGGAGTAATTGGAAAAATTGAAATGTTATCAGATAACGTTTCGTTTAAGATTCAACTAGATTCAACAAGAATATATTCTATTTTCTATTTATATCTTGGATTTGTTGGTTAATTGAAATAATAATTGAAATAAAAATAAAAAACGCAAGATGATTATCGATTACGTTTTATCTTGCGTTTTTTATTTCCTAGTCTTTAAAAAGAGATTAAGTTTTTTTACACGTTATGTAAATGCACACCGAGCATTTTGCGTTATGTAAAATAATATTACTTCAATGTATTATAATGATATTAAAATTATTAGAAATTATTTACTCGAAGTCTTTTAAGTCTCTATTTATATCATAGTGATAATATATCGCGTGACAAAAAAAAAAAGAATATGCGAAGAAAATCATACATCAAATATAAATAAAACGTATTAAAAACTCAATTACGCGTGACTCCGTGCACTTGTTATTATTCGAAATTTTATCTCTTCTAGTATAATTGCTATTTCAAAAAAAAAAAAAAAATTTATTCGAAAATCCTGTTCCAAGAAATAAGAATATTTATTTTAATTTTTAATTTATTTTTTCCAGCCTCGGCGACCAAGAAAGACGAGGAATTTCACGCTGCCGGACATCGTTCCGCGTTTTACACGATCGGATTAATTATAAAAGGGGTAATAATAAATTCATTTCGCGATCAAACTACTACTCGTCGAGATTTATAATAATGTTCCTAATCGTTGTTACCGGGCATGATTAAATTCGTTGGTTCGTTACCAGTCGTTAGAAAAGTTTATCGTGCAAAATGATCGACATTTTTGTACAAACGTTCGTGTCCCGAATGCATTAGAAAAAACATACAATGGGATCGTACCAAGCGGCATTATATTGACGTTAAATAAAACGAAACAAAGCACGCGACTCGATAGACGAGATAGACTCGTTTGCTTTGCCGATTATCATTTTATGAAATCGATTCTTCTCCTATCTTTGATTACATCCTATTTACTTAATTTCGTTTCGCAAAACAAATAAAATAAAAGTAAAAGAATAATCAGAAAATTTACAGAAGACAAGACTTTTATCATGATCGATAATTTTTCATTAACGAAGGAAAAGAAAAGATTCGCTCTGTCACGTCTACCTTCAAATTTTCTTTACCATTCGTCAACTCGTGCCAACGATGGAAAAATCTCAACAATAAAACGAGAAATATCGCGGCACGATCTTTCTTTTCTTATCGAGATAAAGAAATTAGGTAGGATAAAAGTGTCGGATCCGAGAGAGGGAATCGATCGAGACGAACGACAAAACTGAGAGAGATTTCGCGTCGACAACGATCAGTCGGCAGACAGTTAACGGAATGACAGGATTATCCGTATTCGCGGAGGCACGCTCACGATAGATAGATAATATCGGTAGGGGCACGCAACCGTAATAGATTTGCCACGATTTGGCACGGTTCATCGAATCTACCAGACTACGTTTCGTCGTTCACGGATTGACTGATCGGCCACGTTCACGATTTTTGTGCCGCTTTTTCAATCCCCAATCGAGAAGAAGGTGTAATTGAGTCGTCAAGTCGTTCTGTACGTGTGAGGGGCACGGTTTACACGTGGAGTCACGGTATACGATCGATCCATTTTTCATCGATTTTAGGCACCGCTGTCGCTCGTTTTATTACGTTTCTTCGCTGCTTACAGTTTAATTAACTCGTTCGTTCGAGGAAAAATAGATACGAAAATGTTTATATTATCCCTTTACCCCTTTAGGGGGTAGGGGGGACGTTGGCGTTGTATAATAAACTTAATCGAGAAAAAGAAGGACACGTTACGACATGACTTCAAAATCGTAAATACATTAGTATTTATGCAACGATTGGGAAAATACAGCTGTATCCGATAAAAATATCCGATGTTCGCATGTTCGAGGGAAAGGGGAACGAAAGGGGGCGGTTTGAGAACAGCTCGTTTCACCGTGCAATATCTGAATTATATTATACGCACTCGTAAAATTTGTAATACTTCCTAATTGCGCGTCGTTCCTTCTTGACCGCGCGTTTTCTAATTATTAGCCGGCGCGTATATATCGGCGTAATTATGCGACACTTTGATTTGCCCGAGCATTCATCGATTTACACGCGTTTATTATACGCGTCCCTCCCTCCCTTCGGATCGTCCCCGCCCATTCGGCCGAGCTACCACATTTTATCTACGCCTTTCGTTAATCGAAACGCCGAGCATTTCTTTCACGGGCCTTTTACTTTATCTACAGCTTCGAAGAAACACGTGTAACAGAAGATGCAGTTTGCTTTTACGATACAACTACGCTCCACGATTAACTCTTAACGCGCCCTTATTGATAACCAACAACCGTCGACAATTTGATGGAAAATACTATTTTCCAATTATTAGACCAAGCGTCTCTAATAATAATCATTTAGTCGAATTATCCGTCTTTCCGCTATAGCACTTAGCCACTAAGAGATTGAGTAGATTCCATCGCAAATAGATTCGACGAACCAGATTCCTTTGTAAGTGTTTTGAAAGAGAAACGATATTTTCGAACAGGCTTGAAGTTAAACGTTAAAGCGAAAAAAAATACTTCCAGTAAGTAGAATGAAATATATTCGTCGAACAGATTTGAAAGTTTGACGAGTAAAAATTCTTTTCGTAAAAATCAATTTTCCTTTTGCATTGAAATTTGATACAGTTCCTTTTTATTGAACTTGATTCCATCATTGATTATCGCTCTTCGTTTTATCCCAATTACGTTAATTTCATGAGAGAAAATTTTTCCTCGCCCGATTCGTAACAGATTCCTTTCATTCTCCTCTACCATCCGACTTATTCTTTCCTCCTTAGCGATAAGCACCGCCGAACGACCAGATCCAGTTATTCTCTTGCAAGGGACCACTTAAACACCCAAATGGACTCGATAATTTCATATTGATTTACCGTTCTTCCCTCCACCACGCCTATCTCTCTCCTCCTCCTCCTCCTCTCTCTCTTTTTAAATCGTACGAGTTTTTCGTGGTGTGCAAAAGACTAGCGAAACAGAATCTGACCCGAATACGAGAAAATTCGCGTCTCAACGTCAGGCAATGAGGATAATTATCGTGCCAATGATCGAGAAAAAGCATCGAGCAGCCGGCGTCCCGAGGTTGAATCGGGTCTGACGGTATGCGAACTCGTGACGCAAGAATTCTGGAATATCTATTCGATGCCCGATCGTTGCACGATGTAATTGCACGTAATTGATCGTCCGGCCGAATTCTCGTTCGTTAAATATCGATCGTCACGTAGCAGGGCAAAAACGGTTGCCTACGAATAAACAAACTTCTCTCATTTTTAGTTGGGCCAAATGATTTATCGATGTTTAAAGGCAATGGCCAATTAAACACATGTAAGTACGCGTCAATCTCGCGAGAAAGCTTGGGAAGGTAGATTTTTCGAAACGATGAATGATTAGTGGGAAATTCAAGTCGCCTCTTGATTTCGATGGGATAAACAATTTTACCGACGATTGTTCGCGTTTATAAATCCGTTTTACGAAGATTGGATTAATTAAATTATCTTTGCTTACGGAAACATTTCGCTGTTTGCAATTCTCTATTCTCTATTCTCTATTCCTTGTCCTATATATCCGCGTGTTTTTGCCCGGTTATTTTTCAATAATGCTACGCAACGCGACCCGATTCTCATAGAAATCTTTGATCTTAGACAACAAGTTGCACGCGAGCAAGTCGAAGGAAGTCGCAGCCGCACAGTGGAATCATAGTCAACTCGTTAACACGCGCTCGTCGTTCTCCCTTTGAAATCAAACGTAAAACGCTTTATAAAAAATATACGTTTGATTTTTTCTTTTTCGTTAAACGATGAAATACATTAGCATGAATCACTGGTTAAACGTTTCCACGAGGATTGGATGATAATTAAGCGTTTTATTGGAGGTAGATAAGAATTACTCGAGAGGGGGTTTAATCAACGCGGTGAATGTTCGCTGGTTCCTTATGCCTCGGCTAAATTCACGTAACTGTCGACAATTACTAATCATCCGTGCGACCAAGATCTGCAAGAAAATGCTGACAAATAGACTCGTAAAATCCATCCTTTTTTTTTTTTTTTTTTTTTTTTTTTTTTTACATCCACCGTGATTGGAATAATTATACACGCTTTTATGTTTGTACTCAACTTATGACCATCGATATTTCTTTCGTTTCTATCATAGTTATTTTGTTCCGTGAAAAATTTGCGAAGACAAGGTATTATTATTATTATTCTTCTAAAATAATTTCTTTCCTCGCGAAATTCACGATTGATCACCTCATCGTTCGTTGAAACTCGTCTTCTAAAAAAGATTCGTTCAACGTTCGTTTCTTTTTCCTGTAATTTTTGTTAATGGAAAAAAAAAAAACCTTTGGAATTTTTCCATTCCGATCGATTAGGTATAAAATTTCCTCCAGAATGAATGAAAAGTGAATTTGTACGTTCCTCCATAAAAGCATGTCTTGGAGGAAGAATGTACGAATTGGCCACGGGAGGAAGGGTTGCAAGTGGCTTTCGAGCCTTGGCTGCGTAGACTCTAGTCGCTCGCACACGCTCGGTTCACGTTCTCTCGTTGTTCACCGCTTCAGACCGAGGACTTTGATAACGATAATTAATGTTGCCCGGCGTTGATTAACCCACACGCGATACCCATGTGCCCTTCCGCCACTTCTCCCACTCGTTCCGTCTTCCTTTCCCCCGCAGTAACCACACCTTCGTTCCAATCCCCTTTCGCTCCTCGCTTCCTTCGTTTCTATCCATATATGTGATCGCGTCGGTGTTGTTTACGATTACGATCTACGAGGTCTCTTTTAAGAGAAATTATTATTATCTCCCGATCTTATCAAAATTGCGAAACGTGCACGTAGATCGTACGCTTTATCAGCGGAGGATCGATCGATATTAATATAGAAATTAGTTTTGGAAAAGATGGAGAGGACGAGGGAGAGCAACTTTCTCCGTTTCTCAATTTCTTCGCGGTCCATCGATGCGAAATTAATCATGCGAGCTAACAAGTAAGTTCTGAGAATCCATTAAGCGGCGTGGCCGGGGACCATGGCCATATTAACTGGCTTCCACGATATCGTCATTAGGAATCTTAATATACGGGCCAAACAACCAAGGTGATCCATGATTCTCGACAAGTGCGATTGTCCGCTAAAATGAATATAAATCAAACGTTCCGTCTTCGAGAGTGCCGTAATGGCCTCGCGACCGATTCGCCCAGGTAAACGACCCTTATTTGTTTTGCAACAACCACCAAAATGGCCGAACGCGAGGGGGACGGGTCGACCCGTGATGCCATTTCGTATCTCATAACCATACAAATCTGAGAAGAGGACGAATTCTGGTGGAAAAAAGCAATTCGGGTGGAGCAAAGTGGTCAAAGTTAGCCCGAGTGAATTCGAATCCAACACGAAGGCTTTATCTTTTCTGGTGAGTCTGGTCTAGACGACGACGACGACGACGACGACGACGACGACGATGGGCCGATAGAAAAATTCTCCGGGGAAATGCTCGCGTTCGGGTCGATTTACGAGCACCGCCAACTTTTAGTGGACCATCGCGTAAGTGGATCTTCGAAAGGTCTAATCGTAAGTGCCTCTTCATTGCTGGTGCGTGCACCCGTCCGCCAGATAGCGGAATACCTCGGTAGAAAAAAAAAAAAAAAAGAAAAAGAAAAAGAAGGTGAGGAAAGGAAGAAACGAGTGGCTACTCTTAACCGATCAAGATCGTGGCATCTAATGGCTTTGCCACGCCACGTGACCCTCGAACGCTTAATGCGGGTCAGCAGGTGATCGCTGCAGGTCGCTCGACAACAGAACCCATCGCGGTTTCCTACAAAAATTCCTCGACAAATTGCTCGAAAACGAACGTATATACACGTTATTAGCATCGTTCGTTCGATGCCAATATTGAAATGATTTATCGCGAGTTATGAAAATTCCTGGCGAAATTTGTATCGAAAACGAGTTTGCACGAGTTTGATGCGTAGACAGATTTGTCTATTGGTAATCGAGGTAAAAGGTATGCGCATTCGCGTATACTGGGGGAATGTTTCGTTGAAAAAAACAAGGCGACTGTAGAGCTGGTCGTGGTCGCGTTATCGAGGTGGAATAGCGGGACGGCTTCGTGGTGGGCCCGCTATCTTAACCGAATTTAGGGAAAACACTTTGCTCGGTGGCCACCGTCGCCAGGAATGCTTGTCCTGCCACCGAGAAGCGGTCGGTATTCCTGGCATCCTCCCTCGGGTCGAGGGCCGATGCGCTTCCAAATCGACGATCGTGTTAAACTCGTGTTTCCTAATGGATTCTCGGAATCGTCATTCGCTCCTCGAATCACTCAAAACGATTGGTCGGAAAGCAGTTTATTCCATTCGCGATTCGTTCGAGTTCTTCAGGAAGCGGTCGGAAAACCATGTCTCATCTGTGTGTTTCATCGATGCCTTCTAAATTATCCCGTTTTTCTTATTCCTTTCTACCCAACTTCTATCTCCAACAGATATATATTTCGTTTGCTCATTGCCAAATATCGATCGAGTCGACGAATTAACGAAAATAGAAATAGCAACGTCGATCTTATCATTGTAACCAATCAAATCTCGTTTTCTCGTTTCCGCGCGATATTCGATAATCGAATCGGTCCAAGATAATTCGATCGTGGAGGGGAAGAGATTCGGTCGACTCGTCTTCCACACGAATCGAGACGAGTAGGTAATTCGAAGCGAAGCAAAGTAGTCCCCCCTGAAATGAGAGTTCCTCGTGGAAGGACGACGGACGATGGCTTAGATGGCTCGTTCGTGGCGCGGAACTAATGACGAACACGGTGACGAACGACGACAAAGAACTGTTAGCGCGGCGGGGTTAGCACGAGGGGGGAGATTGGCAGCGCGACGAACAGGAGAACGGAGATCCGATAAAACGGCGCGTTTTGCTACGCTGCCTTTCGACCAGCTAACACCTGCGTAACCTCGACCACCATCACCTTAACCGCCTCTCTATTGTTCGCGATTAAAGGACAAATCGAATTGGATGCTCGTAGCGCGGGACGAAAAAAGAGAAAAAGAAAAAAAAAAAGAAAAAAAAAAAGAAAAAAAGAAAAAAAGCCGATCTCTCCCGGACTCGTCTCTATCAGTCGTCCCACTCCACTCGAGAGGCGCACAGATCGACGAAATTCGTTGATGGGGATCGCGACGGGTGGATAATGTTGAAGCGTTTCGTTTCATGCGCAATCAGATACCGGACGAATTAACCGACCACTCGGACAACATATGTCAGCAACGTTGTAACCAACTTATCGAGATCGCGGTAACGACCACTTACGTTCTTAAGACCATAAATTAGGATATTTCTTTTAGTTCAATTTATCTACGCGGTAAAGCGAGTCTAATGGGTCGGCGTAGTCATCGAAGAAGTCATCCGCTGTTGTATCGTGGTCGTTGTCGAAAGAGCGGAGAGAGAAGAATACCGGCGTGTCCCGTCAAGCACGACCATTAAAAAACTTTTTCCTCGGGAGAGAAAAATTTAGTCGTAGAGGGTGTCGAAAAAATGCAAACAGTGTCCGTCCAACCGGATGAGAGGAGATTGAATCGAAGGAAAGAAGCGATCAGACGCGCCACGAGTCCCGTCCAATTCTCGTCTCGCGAACACGGAAAAAGAAGAACAATCTCTTCGGTCTGGCGAAGCGTGTCCAACCTCGTTACAAAAAACTGCCCCCCAGAAAATCGATCGACACGCGCTTTCCGTGTTCCTTTAATTGACTCGGGAATATTAACGAGAATTCCACGAGATTCGAGATCTCTCTTTCGTGGTTAATCGACAATTTAAAGAAAGAAAGAAAGAAAGAAAAAAGACTTCGCAATTGTCACAAAGTGGCAACTTTTATCCTCGTGACACGTGATCCCTAATATCAAAGTAATAATGTCGTATTTCGGAAACGACACTTTCCGCCCTATCTCTGCAAAGAATCTCGAAAGTCTTGCCCGTATTTTTAGGACGTCCGTAATTACGAGGATAATTTTACCGGTCGTTAAGGCACGCACCTGCCGATAATCTAAACAATCTTGTCCTACGAGGAGATCTGATAAAGATATTGCCGTACCTCTCTCTCGCGGTATACGACTTCGTTGTGCCAACGTTGCGTTACTCGAACTTCAAGTATAGACGAGTACAATACCCGGTTGCAACGAGATATCAACGTGGTTCGATTAGAATGGTTAACCCTTTGCCGCTTCGCAGTCGTATTTCATTAAGACTGGACATTGTAATTTATCGTTCGATAATGCACGGCACCGAATTGCATCGAGTGGATATAGGAAGAAAAAAAAAAAAAAAATATTGAAATTTCAAACACGTGACTGGATTGTCGATTGTCACGTTGATAATTGTTCCGTGCTTGAGGCGTGCCTAGATGTATCTAAATATCGCGTAAATATGGCGTGATATCTAAATATTAGAGTTTAAACTGTGTTTCACGGAAGATGGATAAGAAATAGAATATTACCATATCGTAATTTTGCATGTTATGAAATATGGTGAAAGATATCAGCCGTTATCTTTCATCGTGGAACTCTTTTTCTTAATTAACGGACGGTTTTTTAATCGAATTTTTTTTTTCTTTTTTTTTTTTTTTTTTACTTCCGAGCGTGTCTCTGCTCATCGCGATTTTTGCCCTTTTATTCGCTACTTCCTTTGCTTCTTTTCTTCCTTGGATGTCGATGCAATCTCGACGAGCGAGGAACAAGTTAACGAGGTGAACGCTACGTTTGATATTTACTCGGGTCCCGCCTTGGGTCTCGTTTTATTGAGTCATATATCAAAACTCGGCGGTTGAAAATGTCAGAAGAGGGGGAGGGAAAGCGACGATATCGTATAACCCTTCCAATTCCCGGATCCGTTAAGTGAATATTACCGATATTTCGACAGTTGATAAAAAGAACAAGAAAGAATGGAAAGAAATCATTTTGCGAATTTTAAACAACCTCGAGACTCTCCTACGTGCCCCTCTGATGATTCTTGAATATAATTCCCTCTTCAATATATAATCCTTCCACTTGACATCGTCAAAGTGGAGGAGTTTGATTTCATCATTGGAAAAAAATTTTTCAATCGCGTAGAAAAATATGCATCGAACCCTGGCAGAGTATCCTTTCCGTCCCTATTTTCTATTTATAACGAACAACGTATTTAGATGGGCGGATAAAAAAATCCGTAATTATCGAGGCATCGAGTTAATGGGCCAATGGTCCAAAGATTAAATCGAATTCGTCCGATTCGTGATGATTATTCGAATTTTAATTGGGATTGGCCCGCGGACACACACTGGTTGAACGGCGCGGTGGATAGATTGAAACGTTCGAAAGGAGTACGGTTCCTCGGCTATGCGGTACAAGCGTGGGTTTCCTTCAGCCCGTGGCCCACATTCCAATAAATAACGAAACAAAGGAGCTGGAAATTTCACCCCTCCCATCTGCCGTTTCGGGCTGCCGCCATATTTACATCCGATAACGAGCCGCCGGCAGATATTTACATTTTTAATAGCATAAACCTACAGACCTGACGGCCCGTTCCAATAATATTTCCCTTCCACTCCGACCTTCCCTTCCTCCCTCGTCATCAACGACCCCACCGTGGACGCCATTTATTAGCCCTAATTGATCGAAAGGGGTACGTAAACCTTTCCTCCTCCCTCTCCCTTTCCCTTTTCCTTTCCTTTCTTCTTTTTTTCTTTTTCCTCGCTCCGCGCATATGGGGCTGTTTACGCGCTCCTTCGAGAGAGGACCTTTCTTTTCGAGAGTAAACGAGAGAGAGAGAGAGAGAGAGAGAGAGAGAGGGAGGGATAACGAACTAGGGAGGCTGAAATCGCACCCTCGTTCACCGCACGGCACATGACGCCGATATATTCCGGCAACGATTAGCAGCCCCGAGGAGTTAACAGGTGATCGTTAAAATAAAAACGAAGGAAAGTATAGTTTTCGAAACGAGGCTCGTTCGAAAGCCCCTTCATCTTCCTTCCTCTTTTTTTTTTTTTTCGAGGGAAAAGCGAGCAGAGAGGAGAGGATAAAGATATAGTGGAGAATTGTCTAATGGACTCGTCACGGTGGAAAAGTCGGTGGTAATTTACGATCGATGGGAGCTCGCCAAGGCTTTCGGTTCAAACTAGGAGGGATGAGATCGAGGGTGAAACGTGAAAAATAATGGGGGGACGGTGGTGAAACATTGTTGCGTCGAGTCTAATCCGAGTGGTGGGAGGGTTAATTGGATGGAGTGTTTGAGCTCGCAATTAGCGATTAGCAATTACTCGGTATCGAAATGGATGGAAACGGTGGGGAGGTGGAAGGGTGGCTCGGCCTGTCTCGAGCCGACGGAGCGATTAATGAGGCAATCGGCTAATAACGCGTCACGCAAGAATACGCGGTAACCGTTTCGGTTCGCGACGCGTTCTCGTTCGTTTTCGATATTGTTACCGTTATTAAGCCCGAACCTAGAAAACTGTGCTGCGGCGTTGCCTCCTCATCCTCACTCCCACGAGGATCGTGGCTCGTTAGACCGATTAGACCGCGTTTATTACACGAGCGGAACGGTTTCGCGGCCTCTTGAAACGGAGCCGCGCCAAAGATCGATGTTCCGCCATAGATAAGCTTTTCTCTCCTCTATATCTCCGTCCCTTCCAGTTCCTCCTTTCCTCTTTCTCTTTTTCTTCCCCCCCTCGTTCTATTTTACAATCGAGTATTAGCCGAGTAATGCGCTTTAATGGGCCCGCGTTCGGAGAATGGATGGACTCCGCGTCCATGTTCGCGCGCGCTCCAACTCGTTCGATTAACCCCTTCGCTCGTGAGTCCAGCATCCGCCAAGATATAGAACCCTCCTTCTCCACGAGGAATAAATGGCGTCGTTTCGCCGCTGAAGGGAATCGGTACGCGTTTCTATGACTGCACCACCACTTCCTTATCGCCTTCAAACGTGTTGTTTTGAACGAGAATTCATCCCTTTCTCTCTCTCTCTTTTTTTTTCCTTTCATCGGCCAGTTAACGAACGAATAAATATTCGAGAGAAATATATCGTCGACGATCGAAAACATTAACTAAACTACTAGGCCGAGATCTCTGAAAACCGAGGGGAGAAGAATTGGGCGCGAATCTCGAAGGAACGATGACGATGGTCCGGAGAGCGAAGCGACGAATTTCTCGGAAAACGATAGGTAACTGGGCCCAGGTGAAATATGCTCGAGGCCCAAACGAGGATAAAGCTTTGCTAATTGGTAGCGAGGACGAGTGTGGTGTGCGCCTACACTAGCATCGGTTCGCGAGTCGCGTAATTCCGGCTAATTTATTTGATTGCACCAGCATGCCCGACTCCGCTCGCCGTAATAAGACTTGCCCTCGCCCCTTTTACGCTCCTTCTCCTTCTCCTCCTCCTCCTCCTCCTCTTCCTCTTCATCTTTCTTCTCCCGCATCTCCTCTTCTACTTCTTCTTGTCCTTTTGTAGAATCCTCTCGTCCCCCCTACCAGTCTCTCCCCTCCTCTCTCCCCCCGAGAGGACGAAAAGAAAATTGGCGAGCTTGTCTCCGCCTTCTTTTTCGAATTCGAGTTTACCTCGTTCTCGTCGAAACTTCCAAACATCCTCTTTTTTCTTTCTCCTCTCGCGATCGAAGGAAGAAAACAATTTGAAGACTTGAAAAATGATTTTTTTTATTCGTCGAACGAATGATCGACGAATAGGGTTGGTTGGAGGCCTCGAATATATACATATATATACACTTTCTTCTTCTTAACAGCCCTTAACGAGCGAGCGAAGAGGTAGCGAGCGGCGTGTCCACGCGCGTTTTATACGCACGCGAGCAGTTGTGTGGCCCTTAGATACAGCGTAAGGAGTCTTAATAACAATGTCGTTTATAGTTAGTACATGGGCGGAGGTTAGTTAGCGTGGATCGCGGATGTTTCGCGGCGAGGGGAAAGAGAACGCTAATAAAACACAATTAGCGGCTCTACCGAGCCGACCAATCACCGGATCCCGCCACTCTCTATCCTGTACGCACGCGTAAAACTCCGGCTCCGGTTATTTATGGCTTCCTTGCCACGCATTATTGAGAGAAGGGTGTCCTTTTTTTTTTTTTTTCGCAATCAGCTCGCTCGTTGTTCGTTACCGGTTGTTACACCGCCCTTCTCGAACCTCGTTCGAAATATTTGACGATATTAAATGCCGTGCACGTTCGATCGCGACTATTATTTTATTTCGCGAATAGGGAAATGAGGATTGAAATACGTGCGGTCCGCCATTTCTTTTTGGAGGGTGGTTGAATTCGGATAGGGAGAAACGACGACCCTCCTGCCTCGAAGCCAATCGACCGCGAATCACCCCCTCGTTCGAACGGTCTCGTTGGGCTGACGATCCTCATTGGTCGCCATTTCCGGCCAACGGTGGAGGAACCGTTGTGCAGCGACCGATTAATCCCACCGTTTAAACCGTATTTCCGAAAATTATGGATAAATTTAGGGAGGAGAGGCAAGCGATCGCGTTACACAAAACGCGATCCATAAGGTAAACGATTCGTTTGACGAACGTTGAAAGTTTTCGAATAATTTCAAGACATTTTTTCGCATTAAGAATCAATTATTAATTAACTATTAGAAGAGTTGTTGTTGTTATTAATTATTTTTCTATATTTGTTTTTCCTTTTTTTCTAACAGATAAACTGTTAGAAAAAATAAAAAATACGTATCGATTGAAATGTAAAAAACGTGAAATCGATTTGGCTTAATAATATTTTCCATATTTTAAAAAAAAGATAATTAGCGCAATGATTTATACGAGTAAACGACGAGTAAATGAGTTTTGTAATTTTTAACCATAAAAATATATAGAAAGATAATTATATAGTATTTCTTTCCTAATTTTTTTATAAAATTTATCGATCGTTGTGGACTATTTATTCCATTTAAATTAACTATATAAAGGAGCTGTTAACGATCGAACGATAATAGGTCGCAAATTTGTCGGTGAAAATCGAATTACAATGTTTCAAATTTTAGTTGAAAAAAAATTATTACACATTGCATATTTTTATCCAAGCGTAAACCGTTTCAGGGTTTATGTTGTATTACGAACTGTTTACCAAAGCTCATTGATCGACAAGGACAAGCGATAGAGGCGATCGCTAAAGCGCGCGAGGGCAACACCGTCTCGATGACGACCCCGCGTTCGTAATTTGTTAATCGGCGCGCTATCTTGTTAATTACCCGATAACGAAGCGATACGGTATGCCCGTAGAATGAGATTCCGTTATCGCTTGAGCTCGTTTCGCTTTATCGCCAACGGTTAAATGGTAATTTGCTATTTATTTTGCGAGAGAGGAAAGTCGAGTAACGCGAGTTATCGCGGTCGCCGGCTATTTTGCATATCGACCAGCCTAGGAACTCGCCTCGGCTAGGAGTCGCGTCGAACGCGTTTCCGCGCCACGTTTCGAAATCTCGAGCGATGAATTTCCACGAAGAGAGAGATTCGATCTCTTGTCACGCGCGATGTCCCCTTTAACAAATCAAACGTACGTGATAGACGAATTTTTGATTTTCTTGTTTACATCTCGAATTGTTTTCTAGAATTATTACACGAAACATTGACGAGTTCTTTGTTGTTGTTTGCATATCTGGTAAATAAATTGCTCATTTTCTTTTTTGTTCAAAATTATTAACAATTACGTTGATTATCTTTCTTACTTAACTTTATCAAACTATATCATTAAAAAAATGATTATTTCTATATCCGATAATTAAAATATAATAAGTTTTTAAATTGTCACTAGTGCAGCAAATGAGCAATATGCCTGCACCCATTATGCAAATTATAGGTCTTCAGGGTTGCTATATTTAAAACGTTAAATATGTTTAGACGTTAGATTCATATCGGTAGAATTCGTAATTGTGATTATATATATATATATATATATATACATACACACCCAGAAAAACCGAACACTCGTTAAGCTCCATTGCTAAATGTAAATGTTTCTTTCGAGTAGATAGAGATATTCTTCGGCCAATTTTCCAAATTGACGCGATATATTGAGCTACAATTTATTTATATCGAAAAATAATAAAATTATACGAATAAATCCAAAGAATGATGCGGGAACGATAAAAGCGGGAATCTAAACGTGGCGTCGAAATCTCCGCAACCCTCCGATCCATCCGAGAAACCCACGACCGATCCGTCCGATCAATCCGTGGTTGGAGCAAAGAAAGCCAGCTCGTTTCGTGTAACGTTTAATTGGAGCGGTCGGAAACGAGTATTAATTTACCTTCGATACGTGTCGGCAATAACGACATTGATACACTTTTTGCCGGGCCCCAGGGGGGCAGGGAACTAATTTCAACTTAATCGTCGTCTTATCGCAATTTACCGAGTATAAGTGAGCCTTAATTGACTCGATTGCTCTACAAGGACTGGTTGTTCCCGGCGAAGCAGCGGGCACAAAAGGCGCTCGCCCGCAAAAAAGTTCTCTTCAACGAGCATTTCTTGGTCGTGGAATGTCGAACGGCTCCGCGGTTCCTAGAACGTTCGTCTCATCGATCGTCCCGATCTCTTTCCGATCATTGGGAGGAAAAATGGCCTCCAAGGGATCGATGACGACGCCCTGGAATTCTGACACCGGAGAGGCAGACGCTTCGATCGAATCGGGAGGGGGGGGGATATCGGGGGCATTCGTACTCGAGTTGCTAATCCCTTTTGAATGAGTCGTGTTTACACGAATTATCGTATTCTATATCGTATACGAGAATGAGAGAATTACATATAACATAAACGATCGTGTATATGCCTCGTCAACAAGCCTTTCGTAGGACGGGAGGGAGGGGGAAAGAAAAAAAGATCGTTGCGTGAACAACTCACTTTGTATCTTCTCGTTGTCTTCGACCTCGGAAAGATCCGTGTCCCCTACATCGACCAAACTCCGGATACTGAAGACGCTTTTCGCGACGCGGGTCTTCTGAAGGTCTGCCACACCCTCCGTTATTCTTCTCGGCGTCGTACTGAGATCCATCGTTGCCCGCCGCGAGTGTTTTCACTGGTCGAATCGTGGCGAAGGGAAGAACAGAGGCATGTACGGATCGACGTCCCTTTCACAACGTACGACGATATTTCACCGTTCTTTCGTCGGTCCGCATCGTAAACACCGCGTAATATAATCGGTAATCTTTAACGATTCGTATCGGTACTTCGTGATCCGATCTTTTATTATTATCGCCGAGTGTAAAAATAATATCGCTCTACTCTTCACTTTCCGTGTTTCGATAACTTCTCGTGCTCGAGGAGAACTCTAGAGATTGTTCGTAGAGAAAGACGAGATTCGTAGAGAGACATTTGTCGTTCTTCAAGACACAGTTGAAAAGCTCGTGACGAACGTTCAGAGGAGGTTCGACGATTCGTTTGCAACGGTCGATGGTCGTCGACTTCGATGAATTGGTTTCGCGTATACGAACGCAAACTTGAAATGTGGTCGCCACGGGCGATACGAATCGACCATGTGCTCTTCTTATCGCGTTTTCAATCGAATATCAAATTCTTATCGATCTCCTTCGATCGAGTACACGGGAAATTTGATATTTATCCTACATTTAAGCGTAAATCAATCAGTTCGATTCAATTAGATTTTGCGACTCGACGAATTTACACATTCCGATTTCGATCCTCGCAAATCTGTTGCTCGATCTCGAAAATTCTACTATCCTTGGAAATTCGGTTGAATCCATATCCTCTTGAGAATCCCGCGAAACGTGGAATAAGAATGGAAAACGCTCGGCGCGATTGTTAACAGCGGCGCGTAACATTGCGCACTAATAGAATCGGTGTATCGTACTGCCAGTATATTGTTCCTTCGTACACGATGTTTGTATACGTACTGTAGCGCGTTACCTAATATCAATGGAGCTCGGGGATCGAGTCGTGTTTGTCGCTCGACCTTTCCTTCTGTTGTGATTATCGCTCGAAGATACGAAGAATTTCACGGGAGGCGAATTTATCTCGATCCATCCGATTCCACGATTGAATCGGATCAATACCTCGATCAACGATCATCGCTTTCTTCTCCCTTTCTTTCTCCCTTCCTCTATCCGTCGATTATACTTCTCGTCGTCATCAAACTCTCCAAATATCTATCACATTCCTTTCCTTTCCTTTTCTTTTCCTTCATTTCCACATTTCAACAGAGAGAACAAGAATTGCGCGACGACACGACGAAAGATCACCAAAAGTCGATGGCCGACGGAATCACGGTTCGTCTCGAATCGAATCGGTTCGGAAAAAAGTGAGAATATCGCCCGACTTGACAGTTGTCGACGAAGGGTCGAAGGAACAGGTGAGAATGACGAAGCCGCGGATTCCACGGAACCACGCGACGAACGGATACGAGAAGCGGCAGCAAGCACACGCGTATCGCGAACTCCTGTTCGGCAATGTTCGCGTCCGAGTTCCCTCCACCTCGAGGAGGGTCGATCGTGTCCCAAGGTGGTACCACCTGGTAGAGGGGAAGGTGGAACACCGAGACCGCCCTCCTCGAACAAAATGGAGGTTTTCTCGAGGTTTCAACTCCGCCTACCATGGTCCACCCACGTCGTTTCTCCGTTGCTTTGATCGACCTCTCATTGTCCGACTACCAAACCATTTCTCCCTCTCTCTCTCTCTCTTCTCTTAGCCTCGCTCGAATTTTTCGACTAGCGTCCGTCCATCGCGAGAGATCGAAGAACGTTGCGGAGAACCGCGAGATCGTTTGTAATCCTTTTTGTAAATTTCGACGATGAACAGTGGGATCGAGGTTCTCCTAGGATGAATGCAGCAAACAATTTTGGACGTACGTCGATTTTTTTCGATTTATTATTATTATTATTTTTTTTTTATACACTGTATCCGTTAATCTTTAAATATATTACGTGCGGTGTATTTAGGTATCAATCGAGAGGGCGAGCGAGTTCGAATACGAATCGATCGACTGGATGGAACACGGTAATCACAACGGTGGATAGAAGATTCTTTTTTCGGAACACGTTTAAAAAGGCCTGTATCGGTGGGTTAATTGGATAATACTGCTGATAACGATAGCCGGTCGATCGAGACGTTTCAAACGGCTGGCCAATTTAGCAACGCGTTCGTTTTTCGAGAAACGCGAACGTAATTTGAGCGAACGATACAATTCCGCAGCGATGCGTCGCTTGACGAATTCGCATATATATCTATAAACGAGAAGTGCTGGTCCAGTTAAACGTAAATGTGAAATTGGGGGGTTGAGGGAGCGAGAAGGGAAGAGAAAGGGGAAACGGAGAGAGAACGAATGAGAGAGAGGAAAAATCGAAAAAAAGAGACATGTGAAAAGTTGAGTACGATAATGCAGCCGTGATCAAAGGACGAATCGCGTCTAATTCCACTTGGAACTCGACGCAGGAGATTAGGACGTTCGATAGACAGACAAAGCGGCACGATGATCGTCTTTATCGTCTTATTCCATTACTCCAAAATCTTGTCGAACGATCTTCGATATATCGTAGTAGTCGTCTTCTTTTCTTCGACGTTATTTCATAAACATCGTTGCTTACCTGCAAAGATTCGTCCTTGATGAGAAATAGAGAGAAAAAATTAATATATATATATATATCTTTGGCACAATAAATACGAATACACGGTACAATCTTCCACATTGGATATCTCGTCGGGGTGAGCTCGGATCGGTAACGCGCATTATTCGTTGGAACACTCTGACGAGATACCGAGACGTAATCGCTCGATTCCTTACTGATCACGACATATGAGATCCTTCGTAATTCCTTCTACGCGATCATTCCTAAATTAAACGAAATAAAAATGAAAATGAAATAAAAATGAAAATGAAAAAAAAAAAAAAAACAGAATAAACAAAGTTTGCGACGAATATAAGAAATTACAATTAATGATATTACGTTTAGCACCTAACGGGGTTTTATCGTTTCAAGAAATTATATTATGAAATCGTGGCAGTAGTTGGAATCGTCGTTTCAAGGATAAAAGATACAACTCGATATCGAATATGCGTTGAAACTATAAAATAATAAAGAATAAAATAATTTAGTATCGCCTATTAGATAAAAGAAAATTGCAACGTTAACGATACATATTTTTGTGAACACCTAGGCCTTAATTTTACATAAAAGTATGAATGATATTTGATATATCAACGATTCGTTCGAGATCGTTGCCGACGATCAAAATTTTCTCAATCGAGCTTGTTATCGATCGTCGGTTATATTGGAAACGTACTAACTAACTTACCATTCGTTCGCGCAGAAACCTACTTAATCCGCAGTAGATTGTGTATGCATCGTTCTGAGATTTAAAGGTTGGATTGGTTCAGCTTCCTAGTATTTTCTTTGGAGGGGAACAAAATCTCGTTAAAGTATCGCGGAACAAACGAATCAAATATCGTTCGTAAAACAAAATAATTGAATTGGTTCGCGTAAAAATTTTTATCAATCTGGATTTCGTTTTAAACTACGCGAATTCATCTTTTAGTTACATATGCATGCTCGATTCACAAGATACTTAATTGCAAGTTAATTTAAATATCGATAAAATTCCAATAGGTATGTTTTGATCAAGCGCAAAATTTGTTTTATCATTCATCGCGTTTTTTTGATTTGATCGATCGATTATTGTTCCACGTTACGATATCGAAATGCCTCGTAATTACCAGCTATTAGAAAGCACGGATATACAGGCTGTTAATAGATATAGGAGACATTTTATTGGGATTGAACGGTGGAACACAACGAAAAAAGTTCGTAAAATTACGACTTTTTCCTCAGAATCACCGAAAACAATTATCTTGCTAGAGATAATGCTTGGCTCTAATATCGATATAAGAACTATAAAATATGATACGCGTTAATCAATATGCAGGTAGGAACTTTTTTCATTGCTTCGAGATCTCGCAAAATCGAGCCCGAGAAAGTGTCTCCGATATTTACTAACTTCTCTTTAATACGGCTGTTCGCGCGTTCATATCTTATTTCTTTTATGAAACTAGGCTTTAATTTTATATCCTAGTTTCCTGCTACTTTTTTTCTTTTTCTCTTTCTCGTACAAAGATACGTTTTTGTTTTTCCGATATAAAAGTTTCGTATAGTATTTCTTATAATAAATCAAGTGTCATGATTGATCGCAGTCTAACGTTGCGTTAAATATTTTTGATGTCGCGTCGTTGTTTCTTTTTTTTCCTTTCTTTCTTTCTTTCTTTTTTTCTTTTTCTTTTTTTTTTTTTTTTTTTTTTTTTTTTTTTTTTTTTTTTTTTTTTTTTTTTGATTTAGAGAAAATCGCTGGTATACGACCAGACACGCGATCGTATCTGACGCGTACGTAATGAGTATAAAAATCTGGAGATTATCGATCCTCTATAGCGTTATTGTTCGATCTTGAGAAGTTGGACCCGAGAAACGTCTCGTCTCGTTTGTGCCTGTACGTGCAACGAAATCACGTGTCTCGAGTAATAGAAAAACGAATGACAAGACGTTGGTGTCGGTGTCCATTCTTCCTTGGTACACACATCGATCGGGAAAAACATGGCCGCGGGTCCGTCTTTCTTTCATGGTCGACAAGATTATTTATCCGATTTCATCGTCTTTATATCGTTTGGCGCTAAGCGGACACGTGGTTCGGCACGTTCGAGGATGACGTGGTTTGCAACGGTGACCGTGACTGATGGAACCTGAGCAGCTCCGAGACCGTGACAGCCACACGTACCACTCCTCGACCTCCTTCCAGCACGTCGCTGGCGCAGCACACGAGATTCTGAAAATGACAAGCAATAAGCGTGCGATCATCATTAATCCGTTCATCCGTGAAAAATTACATTTATAAAACTCGGAAACTAAAAGGCCATTCACCGGTTATATGCATAGGAAAAAGTTGCTCAAAATGTTGTCCTTAATATCAATACTTCAAGCTTGATTGATAATCGGCGAGAAGGTGAGCGTTTCGTCGGCAGAGATGATAATGTACAGGGTGGTACACGACCGCTCGTCATCGTGGTGGAACAATTATATCAAAAGAATATTTTATTATCAGTGGAAATAGTATTACAATCGTTATGGTAGTCGTACAATCGGTGTTACAGAGTACGTCTCTCTCGAGTGAAAAATCGAATATCATAGTAGCAATGTTATTCGATCAGGTGAGAAAAAGAGCTTCCCAACGATTGTTCTCCGGGACGCGAGATTATAGAACGTAGGAACGCAAAGAGATGCGCGACTCGGAATTTTTCTTTTTTTTTTTTTTTTCTTTTTCTCCAAGGAATCGAATTTGTACGAGTTCGCGCGTTTCATTCTTTCTTTCACGCAATACAAAGTGTTGTAAAAATTAGGGGACTCGAGCAAAGTCCAAGCGTAAAGGATTGAAGCCGATGATGTACAATGATGTAAAAAAGTCTTCGTACACTTTATATGAATTCAATTAACGGTGAAAAGATGAAATCTTTAAAATACTTAAGTATACGGAAAGTATATTATTATAAAAAATATTCGCAGATGAAATTGTTGCATTTATCCAAAAAACATGGTGAAAGTCCACGATTTCATTTCATCCCCTCGAGAGATTTTTCCTCGAAAGAATTGCTCCATGTGGGCGAAATTAAAATCAGGATTTTCGGATCAAGTGAACGTGGTGTACGAAAATTTTTATCTTATTTTTCCATTTTCCAATGAATTGCAATCGGAATCGACTCGCTCTGGCAGTGTAATCGTGTTCCCTTTGTGCGTATAGCGTGTATAAATGAAGCAAGAGATACACCGCCCACGTTCACCGTTATCACAGTCACCGTGAAATCATTCGGCGAACGTGGTCGCGAATCCAGATTCGATCATAGAGAAAATAGAGAGAGAGAGAGAGAGAGATACAGAAAGAACGATCGCGTTCCATTCAGCGATCGTGTCGTAGATCGTTCAACGATCACGAAAAGATTGGTCGTACGTGTGGACGATGTTGAATCGTTGGACGAGCGCGATCGTTCCGAGAATTAAACAATAGAGAGGAAAAATTATTCCCTTTCCGATAAAATTGTACAAGAAAGCTTAAGCTTAAAAAAACAACAAGATATAAAAAACGAAGCACCGAGTTTAGAAAAAGCGATTAAGATTTTAAGCTCACAGTCTGCGACGTATACAATTTAAAAAACCAAAGAGAAACGTAGCATCAACGTACCATATATCTGTGGTCCATACAATACAGTATGATATAATATAATATAATATAATATAATATAATATAATATAATATAATATAATAATATATATAATATAATATAATATACTCTATTTTATAATATGTATATATACGCTCTCTTTTCTCTCTGTTCTTTACAAAAATTATACAATTATACAAGCTAAAATGCAACGGAATGATCTCGTGTTCGGTCTCCTTATCGCGCCTCTTTTCTGTCATTTTCATCTTTCCGCGATTAGAGAGAGAGAGAAGGACGCAGCCTCTTACGGAAGCGAAAACTAATCGTAAAGAAAAGAAAAGAAAACCATTGCGGCAGGGCACAGAAGAGACGATAAACTAAAATGAAATAAGCAGTCTTATGGTTGCGATTAATTCGATGCAATTAAGTCTTGTCCGATCTGTAACACGAAGAAATAATACTGATACATAATTGTCGTCATTGAACCTGATGTTGTGCGAAATAATGTGTTTTAGTACGAATTAGTTTTCTTAAACGCGTTCTATTTTCGAGGAATGAGAACTTTACACGCCCAAACAGTCGACGAATGACGACGAAATTGATCGGAAAAGATGTGGAAGAATACATATAAAAGGAACAAACATAAAATTAAGTAACGAGTTAAGCGTTAAGTCACCAGTGAATAAGAAACGTATATAACTTAGATGAAAACAAAGATTATAATAAAAAAAGAACAAGTCGAGTTTGACTAGAACTGAAGATAAACTTAAATACCTGAAGATAAACTTAAATAATATTGTTCTTCTTGATTAATGAAAAATATCCTATCTAGCTGCTTTGAAACGTATGTAAAAATTAAAATTTTTATAAGAAAAATAAATTAGATCTTGTTCTAAGATCTGTACAAATTAGGTAAATAAAATTTCCTAATTTTACTTAAAAGTTAAAAAACCTATCGAACCTATATTTCAAGATATTTTAAAAAATAAAAATAAAAATATATAATATATAATAAAAAATAAAAATAAAAATATAACCAGATAGGAGTAGATATCTAAGAAGGACAATACACAAAAGACTAGAAATAAACTTTCTGCCGCTGATCGATGCGAGCTGCGCGAATAGAAACGAAAAGAAACTGAATAAATGATTCTGGAAGATGCAGCTCGCCTTGAATTTGATGGTACGTTGACATACTTGCAATATATGTATTCGTTCTTTACGTCATGTTACTGTTATCTTGTAAACACGCGCATCTATGCGATCATTATTAGTTCAAAATACAGAATATTTTCGTATTAAAAAGAGTCAACCGTATAAAAAAAAAAAATTTTCTACAAGTAAATCATCAAGTATTAGACCGTAATGGAAACCATTTAGTTTCTCGTCTTCTTTCTTTGTACATTCTCGATCGATTTCCCAGAATTGTTTCGTTTAGAATACGTTGTGGGAGCACGTGTTCACTCGTATTGTTTCGTTCGACACGCTAGCAGCAATGTGAAATTGTGCATCTGGGAGAAACAGAGTCGCGATGCGTATTGTCTGTAAGTACTTACACGGTTCGACTGTCTGACGCGTTTGGCACTAAACTACTGCAAAACAATTCGTTTTTCAACTTGACGCGTGTCCGTGGAGTGACAACCGGAAGCAAAGATTTCTCGCGATTCGAAGACTCGATCTGAGGATGTCGATATATTTAAAAATAAAACTCTCGAGAATTGTTAACGGGAACGATTTTCGAAAATTTTAATCTCAAATGTAATCGCACCCTAAGCGATTCGTTCCTCCTCAAATTCCTTATCATATACAATATAACTCTTATCGTACGAATATATGTAGAATAAATTAGACGCGTGTATATTCTAAACGATATACGTATTTTACGTCTACTACGAATTTTTTTTTTTTTTTTATTTTTTCTTTTTGTTCTTTCTTTCTTTCTTTGTCAAACGCGAATTATACGAAAATATGGAGATTATCTTAGGCTACGACCGAATTGCTTGGTCGGTGTGAGGTGTGAGCGCTCTCGTTAAACGTTCCTCTTCCAACGAAAAAAATTTTCTTGTCTCATTTTCATCTCGAGAGCGAGAGAAAGCAAAATTTATCGTTGCCGCGATCCCTTCGGGGAGGGATCGTAACTCGTAAACAATAAAACAATGTCAAATAAGAATTCCTTTTTCGAGTTCGAATTGTGCGTTAAACCTACGTACCAAAATAGGAAATCTTTGAACATAAAGAGATTTCTAGCACCTTGTTTGCGAATCCTGTAGTACTCGAAGGCTACCTATCACAGACCCATCAATCCTGAAAGAGCCGTAGGCGATTTATATTGGTCGAACAATAAAAAAATACTACCATTTGAGGTACACACGAAGATTCTTTCCCCTTTCATCTCTTTGAACTTCGCCATCTTGGTGATTCAAAACACGTTACGTGTGCTGGATGATGCCGTTAAGAATACACAGTTAAAAAATTCGTTTCTATTCGTTTTCGTTTCGTTATTTTCCTTGATTCCACAATAATGATTTCGAGAGATTCCGAAAGAGATTTTATATATATATATATATATATATATATTCGAAACAAAAATCAGAATTTAAAAACATTGAAAGATGAGAAATTTCCCGAACGAAATATTATTGAATAACCAATTAATCATATTTCGGCCATCATCCCTTCGCGTAGCAAAATACTATTTTCTCGATAGATCTTGTTCGACGATAGATCCCACCGATCGTAACGATTCCAGCGATCAAAACGAACGATTCATTCGTTCAAGGTACATACATACAGGCGATACCATTTGATATGCGAGCGTCTTTTCAACTTTGATTGCGCTCTTTGATTTTTTTTTTTTTTTTTTTTATATACCTTCTTTCATCGTGAAATAATCGTATTTAACGACCAAAACTCGAGAACGAAATATAATTTGCTCGAGTTCTTGTCGAACACCTTATGCCAAAACAAAAAACGGTTAACTAACCTACGCACTACGTAGCGGTCTCTCTATAACTAGGCGGACTAAATGTAATGATTCAAGCTGCCTTTCGAATACTTAAGGGCCTATCGAATACTAATTCGTCGGAATTTTTAAGCGTCTCCCTCAAGCCACAACGATGGAGGCAAACAAACGGAACAACCCTAAGCTAATTAATTTTAAGCTAGAGCTGAGAATCGAATATAAATTAAGTCGAACGTACAAGCAAAGCTTTCTTTTGAAATAGCTCATTGGATTAAACTAACGTTTGTCTTCAAGAATATTTCTTCAAAAAGTTTCGAGTGTCTCGAGTGAATTCGATGACGATTCATTTAACGAAATGAATTAAAAATCACAATAGAAAGAAAAGCTAAGAAATTACATCGAATCGAAAGAACGAGACACTTCGAAAAATCGAACGATAAATAACTTGGATACAATTTTCCCCGTTTCTTGTGTATCGTGGTTAAAATAAGCTCGCAATTAGCCAAGGAGGTGATGATTCCGCGCGACACTCGACCCCGTTTTCTTCACACCCCGACGTAAAGCAAACGAGAGGATGTAAAGAAAAAGGAAGGGAGAGAGAGAGAGAGAGAGAGAGAGAGAGAGAGAGAGAGAGAGAGAGAGAGAGAAATTATAAAAATATCGTGCCGCTCTAAGAACACTAAATTGGATGGAAGAGACGAGGGGAGTGTCGCGCGATAAAATTATATCTCGGGCGACTCGACGGCTTGGCAAACGAATCGAGAAATACCGATTACTGATGAAATTATCTAAGAAATCGTTCTGGCCGAGTCGTTGTGTCGCGCCACGTCGCGTCGCGTATCGCGCTTGTCAAATCTCGTTATTAATACTCGATATATATCGGAGTAATCCCAGATTGTAATCTTCGATTGTGCTTTTCTCTTGCGAGCGTCGTTTGTTCCATCGTTTTGCACTCTGGCGTGCTCGTCTTGGTCGCTCTTTTTTCTTATTTTTAATCGGGAATGGGGAATAAATAGAGCAGAACGAGGGAGGATAGGAATGTGAGAAAAAGCATCGCGGATAAAACGCGATCCTGAATCGTATGGGATGAACCTGGGGCCGATTCTTCGTTCTTATCGTTCTCCCCCTCGTCACGGAAAAGGAGAAGAGCGGAGACGAGACGCGCCAGAGCCTCCAGCCCGTACGCGTCCATGTAACCCACGTCCATGATTGCGTCCGCGTCCATTAACACCTCCTGCAACACCAACAACGATACTACTCAGTCCCAGTCTCTACTACGTTCGCTGGACGTTTCTTTTTTTTTTTTTTTTTTTTTATACAATGGATCTCTGCTCTTTTATCATTTTTACTTCTTCGAAGCGGGGTCACCTTCCTCGAAATCAACGATTCGAACCTTTTAATTTTGCTTCAAATTATTCGATTTAGGTGCTTCATCGAGAAATGGTGTCTACCAGATTTGGGTATCGTTTCGTTGTTTGATAATGATAATTTTGAAAAAAAAAAAAATTAAAAAAAAAAAAAAAGAAAAAAAAATACCCAACTCTGGTTCCTATCTCGAGAAGATGGAAATTGAATCACAGTTTTAAAAAATTCTTCGATGTGCTTGGTCAAAAAATTGAAATATATATATGCCAATCGAAACGTTGATACGTGGTAGGAAAGCCGAGAAGTGAAGACACTAGAACGAGACGCGTTTAAAGCGTTCTCCGATGAAGCGACGAGCGACACAAAAGCGAATACGAGGCGCATGCAACTAAAGCTTCTTTCTTGGCTCCTCTCCACTTCCTCCTTCGAATTCTTGCATTTTTCTTCTTTCCGATATTTATTTATTTTTTTTTCTCTCTCTTTGTTTTGGAACGATAGAGATTTTGAAAAAAAGACGAATCGACTGAATAAAAATCGGGGACTGACTAGTAGTTGTTGGAAATATCATGGACAAACGGTATCGGCTGCTGTCGAAGCGTTAGTTACGATTTTGCGTTCGATCTTGGATTTTGACCGTGCTTCCACGACAAAGAGATCCGAACGTGTTCGCAGATCATAGTAGTATCGAGAATACGGTCATAATGAGAAAAGAAAAATGATTTTGTTCCACGTAGAAGCAATTGGTTTAATACATGCCGCGGGAGACCATTAGCGAGAGACAAAGCACGAAAATTTTCGAAAAATTGATCAATAAAGATTGATCGGGACGATGGCTTACCTCATCAACGCCTATCTTTCGACACGCTTCGAGAAAATTGTCGACGTTACGCCTGCACCTTGCCATTGTCAACTTGGGCTGTGAAATGAAATATAATCGTTATACACGGTTGATACTCGTGAGCGTGGATCATCGACTCGATTAGATTAGCCGAGAAACGCTTACCACAGCTGGCGAAGGAACGTGGATACTGGCAACCGATCGGGGTCTTACGTGGTTTGCCAAGTGACAAAGTACAACACCATCCGTTAGCGCCGGGGCGAGATCTTCCGGCAAAGCCATCTTCAACCGTGTCTCAATATGCTAAAAACAAACTCAAATTTTAATAATATCCGTTTCCTTGTTGTGACAATTAATTAACGCGTGAAAGTTGATCCCTTTCGTCCTTTCCTATACCCACGTTTCGAAGTTGCTCGATCAAGTCAGCTTCCTCCTTGGCACGCTCGAACTCTCTTCTCATGGTGAACGAATATTTTTCCGGCACGTTGCTGTTCCACGTAACCGATCGAGGAGACTTTGGACTTCCACCGTTCCTGTTCGGACTCTTGTTACCTAACACGAATCATCGATATCGCGTTATAGTTTTATACCAATATCTATCATACCATTCCATTTCTTTCATTTTCTCCGCACAATGTTCTTTTACCTTCCACGTAACCAACAGCGGTTTTGACTAATCTAGGTGCGTGTCCTGGACTCGTGTTGGAAGATAAAATGCTCGAGGATGTTTTGATCGGCGAATTAGGCTTCTTATACGGCTGCTCGAGGTATTTCCCGTTCTTATTGTTGTATTCGTTATTGCTACCGTTGATAATCGGCGTGTTCTGATAGTTGATGCGTGACGGTGTTACCTTCTGCACCGGTCTCTTGGTCGCGTTCTCCTCGTTGAAGATCTGTTTACCGGTCAAAGCAACCGCGTCTTTGTTACTAGCCGAATCCGTCGTCTCCGAGTTGTTCTGCGATTCGTTGCCTGGCGGTGTAACTTGTTCTCGCGGCCTGTACACGCTCGGCCCTTCGTTTGCCCTTTGTTGTCTCAAAGCCTCTTTATACTCTCTAAAACGGGAAAAATATCGACGGTGTAGAATATCGATCGTGTTATCCGTATTTCGAGACAGAGATACAGAAGGATACCTGTAAGTTTGAATATGATTGAGCGGCCTTTTCTCGTCTCCGTTCATCAACGAGGTAGCGTTCGTAGAGGTCGAAGTTTGCAACGGTTGCACGGATTGCGTGTTGGTCGATACCGGCAACGTTTGATTCAGATGAGCGGATTCGAGGGGACTGTAAAAGAACAGCACCGATGCTTAAGCTCTACTCTATTGACGAGTAAAAATCACTAGGCAACCATGTAATGCAGTGTGACAGGAACGATGATTGGTTTATTAACAGCTCGCTTACCCGGGTGGCGTAATCGACGCGTGATAGAAACCAGAGGTCATCGGTCTTCTGACATCGGCACCATTCTCCGAGGTGCTCCTTTCTAATTTCCTCTTTTCCAATTGATCGTGCAGTATCATTGCCTGTAAACATGGTACATCTTGGAGACATAGAGAGAGAGAGAGAGAGAAAGAAAGAGGGATCAGCGGAGGAAAGGTGAGCGCATTCCTAGCGCGCCGGTTGGCGTGCCGTGCGCGTTAATCGCGAGAGACGTTGCAGACGAGTTCTTTCAATGGGTTAAGGTCATTCAACGAGGCTTGAACGACGGCCAAGCGCGCGACTCGACAACACAGATATCATTTTCAAGGGGGGGGCGCGCGAGTTCTATTCACACTCGCTAAATATAGACGTTGTATCATGTACGCTCGTGCACAGCGGTTGGAGTAAAGTAAGGCTAAAACGTTGGAAAAGCTGAAGACGAATGACGCTTCGATGCTTGAATGATACTTCGGAAGCGGTTCGGATACCTACCTTGCCGAGCTCATCCTCGAGAGACGTGTGCTCGCCAGGCGAGATGGTACTAGGAGTCGAGGTTCCGCTGCAGGATCCATTCACGCCCGTCTCGTGAGGCAACGTGATCGAAAGGGGCGAGCATTCTTGACGCCACAACCCTCGAATCTCACCGTCGTGCACCTGCGCGCAAAAAGGTGTCCAGCAGGAGGTACTACGAGAAATCGTAGAATCGTGTACGTGGTTGCGTGCGTTTGAAAGTTTATTTTGCCGTTCTTTCTACATGTTTGGATCAGTTAGAAGTACAGGAGAATAGTAGTTGCCAGGCAACTAGTTTCTACTACGCTGGTTTTTCCACGTGGTATATATACGTGGCCTGTTATCTGTACTGTACCGGGATTTACAAAGTTTCGTAGCCGAAAAGCTTGTTGTAGAGCCAGGTGAAGAAGAAGAAACGAAGAGATAGGAAGAGAGCGAGAAGAAGGACGAGGAAACTAACCGCGCTGTGAATCTCTTGAGACCAGCGTTTGTCGACGCCGTCGCTCGTGCTGTATCCACTGTCTACGTTGTGTCGCCTGTGGGTCCTCGTGTCCAAAGTCGCGTGACCTCTAACATCCAAAGGTGTCCTCCTAGCGCGGCCACCTCTGGCTCTCTCGTGTTTCGCCGCCTGTCTCTCCAAATATTTAAAGATGTGCGTTCGCCCGCGAATGCATAACTGCGAAAACAGAGGGGGAGGGGGGAAAGTTGATCGATAATTCGACGATCGATCTCGATCGCGTTTCTTTATGCTCACCGAGGCAGGTGGCGAGGTCAAAGGATTATCGGACAACCGAAAATCGACCAGACTCTTCATTTTCCTCATCTCGTTCGGAAGCACGGATATTCGATTGCCGCTGATATCCAGCTTTACGAGTCTCAGGTACGTCAGTTCTGCGAAGAACGATCGGTTTTTCACCATTACGAATTTCAAGTTTCGTTTTATCGGCGATTTAACGAAACTCGTGATGGAAAGAATTAAAGAAAGCTTTTACTTATCATGGACGACCGACGCTTTTTATCTAAATGTGACGACAGTATATTTTCGAAATACAAAAAAAAAAAAAAAAAAAAAAAAGAAAGAAAAAAGCGTTTACCTACCTATAGGCAGGTGCACGATCATGTTGCTCCTCAAATCTAAGGACCTAAGTC
The DNA here is from genome assembly GCF_014066325.1 of Apis laboriosa. Classification (NCBI taxonomy): domain Eukaryota; kingdom Metazoa; phylum Arthropoda; class Insecta; order Hymenoptera; family Apidae; genus Apis; species Apis laboriosa. The sequence continues at coordinate 56,151 of NW_025224475.1, read as the reverse complement.
GCGCGAGATCGCCCATGCGGGGTGGCAGATTCGTGATTTCGTTGCATCCCGCATCGAGCTCGGCCAACGCCGACATCCTGCCCAATTCGTCCGGCAGAGATGCCAATCTGTTGTGAGCGACCAATAACGTTTGCAGCGGTAGCCTGCATATCTCCCGAGGTAGAGAAGTCAATTGGTTGCGACTGCGAACAAAACCGTCTCCGTTCTAAGTTAATTCTAAGCCCGCATCACGCGGTGAACCAGGCCACTCGACTTCCTGTCCTTACCCACCTAAGATCGAGGTAGTTGAGGGACTGTAGCATCACCACAGTTTCCGGTATTATTCTTATGGCATTGTGGTAGAGATGGAGCTTTTCGAGGAACAGGAATTCCGTCACCTCTTCCGGCAATTCGGCGAAACGGTTCTTCGATAAATCTGCAACGAGAAGGAAACAAAAGGAGACGTTCATTGCATGTCGGTTTGATAAGAGCCACGCTACGGGAAAAACATAATACTTCTCGAGGAACCTCGATTAATCGGGAGACATCGTCAGGATTCTCGTAGCAACAGCTGTGCTCCGGTTAGGGTGGTGCTCGAGTTGGTTGGGGGTTCTTATGAATGGGGTGCGACGGTCACGTGCGTGTACGGTCTCGAAACCGGAGGAAAAGGATAAGGGTGGCTCAGCTGCTACTGGCTTCGAGCCTCCTTTCTGATCAATAACTACCGCTTGTGTGCTTTCGTTTCCTCCTCCGGGAGTTGGTTAGCCAACAGTTCGTTTTCCTTCGCGCCATCAGCTTTTCAAACCCTCTGCGTCTATCGATCGCTCGCATCACCCCCTATGTGTGTGCCGATAATTTTTACATTTAAATAAATGCGCGAAAAATGCGTTTTTCTATTTTCGAAATATCGTATCGTCGTCGAGAAAGAAAAGCTCACGCGGGATAAAACGATAATCACAAGGAAAGTTCTCTTCGATAACTCGGAAATTGGATTTCGATTATCCAGTTTACGCGATCGGAACGGAAATTGCCAATCGATCGTCAACAGGATACACGAATTTTCTCCGTACGCCCCGTTCGTTATCGTTCGATCTCGATTCGATTTACGAGTCTTATTTGCACGTGGACTTATTACGTATCCCTTGTGCACGCCCACCAGCGTAACGGGGACGAGTCCATGGGGTGGAAAGTAAAGCGTGGAGGAACCATTGGTACACGGTCGATCGCATAATCGTCGGGCAAGGGCGTCGGCCCGTTGGCGATGGTACGACGAAAATAGCAACCCCTATTCCGTCTCTGTGTCATCCTCGTAACTCTCTCGTGCTAACGAAACTAAACAATTTTTACTGTCCTCCCGATACTGTATATAACTCCCTCGGGAAAGAAATCGCACCTGACGTCGACGAGGGATCGATTGGAAAACGATCTCCAAAGCCGAGGAGGACCCCTGTGGAGCGAAAGACCCGCCATTGTAACTTAATTACAATACAAGTATCGTAATCGAAAATTGACTGTGCCACGTATATAGGGTGTTTCACGAAGGGGTCGATGCACCAGGCGATTCCAAGGACCAAGGTCGAGGTCCAGTCGAGGGATCGATACCATACCATACGCGATAGATTTGCGTGACGCTGTGCAAACTTGCTATACTGTCGTTCGCCAACGGATGGGCGTGGCCTCCAGTTGACGCGTTTTTTTACGATAAAGACAATTAAATAAAACGACGTTTAACCAGGCTGCCGGACCGAACACCTCCGACCGCTAATAACATGACATAGGTGGAATACTAAGTCTCGTCGATCGAAGTGTTTGCATTTTTATCGCACGGCCGCGCGCCCACTTGCTTATGCATACGCACAAGACAATAACGCCGGAAAGACGGTTCGCGCAATCATAAAGGGTTGGTTGAACGTATATGCCGGCGTGCCAGTGGAAAATGTCCGCCTAGTGATTTCCATGGTAATCGCAGAGAGGAGAGAGGACGACGACCTGGTGGAATAAATTTATAATACTCGAGGAAAAAATGGAGCAAGTTTTCTTTTTTATCCCGAGTTAATTAGTCGATCGATTGAGAACTTTGCGGCGAATCTATTCGTAAAAATTTAATGGAAATTGAAATTTGACTGGTCGTAAAAATTATTACTTTGATTTGACGTTAAAAAAAAGAAAGAAAGAAAGAAAGAAAGAAAGAAAGAAAGAAAAAACAGAATGAAACTGAATCTGCCCCCCCGCTTTTTGCTGCAAACTTTTCAATTGCTGGGAAATTTTTTTAATTTTTCAAGAATTTCTTTTTCTCCGGGTATAAACTTTTGCATAAATTCACGGGAGCGGAGAAAGAGAGTAGCGGCGTTGTTTGGGCGTGCCGCGTCACGAAATCCTCGGCTAACTAATACGGATACAAAACGTAGGGTCAACGACCATGACGAAAAATTGTCTCGTGCGTCAATTCGAGGATAGAAACGGACAGGACAAGATAGATAGAGAGGCATATAAATCCATTTAGCAAGTAGAACTTTGACGACCGATTCTCTCGGAAATCTTACACGATAATGCAAGATCGATAATAATACGCAGAGGCCAATATGGTCGGGATAGACGAGGAGGAGAAGCGTGTTCCCCGGCAAGGAACGAGGGATAAAACGCAAGAGAAAATACCATAACGATGTTAAGTTATCCTTCTCGGGATATATGGGGTTATAAGAGCTCGCATAAGGGCCGCCGTGAAACCGTGGAAACAGAGGGTTGGCCGATCGATAACGCCCCCATGGCAGATATCGTCCAGGGGGTTGGCTAGGAACAGCGCAAGGTGTCCCATGAGCCACCCTCTTCCCGAGCTTTTTCTGTTGGAAAATAAAATCATTCGGGACGTGGCAAATGCTTCGAGAACTAATGATCGGTAACGACGTTAAAAGTTCGTTAACGAGTCGCCGTGTTCCGCCCGTGTTCCGCACAAAATCGATTCAATTCCACTCTAGATACGTTGTCGACCGATAACGCGGTTAACGATCGATTCTAAACGTGCAATTAATACTGAAGGAGAATAGGAGCGTACGTGGCGGAGAAGAATTTTTTCTCGCGACACGAATGGCGTTAGGCGAGCTCGGTCGGCCGGTCGGTCGATCGATCGGAGAGAAAGAAGAACTTTTTGGCCGCACCTTGCGCGCAGACTAATTGACTCTTACCGTGATTCCCGGCACGGAGATGCGTCGAGGACGCGTGGAAAGGAAGGAGGTGAAAAGGGGGAAGGACGAGGCGGAGGACAAAGAAAGCAAAAACGGGGTAAGGGGTAAAGGGACAGGGAGGAAATTATGGTCTCGGAGTCGCGTCAAGACGACTGGGGGGGACGAGGGTCGGTGGTGGTCGGTCGCTTCGCCCTTGAACCATCGCCATTGCCGTGTCATTGGTGAGGAGATCGCGTCAAAAGCGAGGAGAGAAAAGTCTGTAGGAAGGAATAAGCGAGGCGAGGGGGTGAGAAAGAACGTACGCCTCGGTCGCTTTTGTAAGAGGCCGGCACCACTTCCGGCGACGCGAGGACGCGAGTGCCAACACGACTCGCATACTCGATCGAACTCGAGGCGGATGGAATCGAACAAGCTCGAACGGAGTTTACGATTGACGACGCGGCACAACGCGCAGTTGCAAAACGAATCGATCGTTCCGAGAGATTTATCGTCGAAACCGTGTTGGTTCATGCTAGGTGAGCCGTATTATTATCGTCAAAAGTCTGGTAGAATTTTGATGGACCGTGGAGAGGCGATGTCGTCGGTCGGGGACCGGTCGAAACTAGCAGGACGAGTCCGTCGAGCATCTGGTAGTTGGTGATTCAACGTTGCATGAATTAAACTCCGACGTGGGGAAATATCCAAGAGAGAGAAGGTAAAATAAAGAAGGTAGTATCGGGCGCAGCCGGTTTCCATACTCCTGCTGTCTGACCGTGGCAGCCAATACGTGCCGAACAGTGCGTCGCATTGTGCATGCTGCGTGTTCGAGCGTGCTGGTACGCATGCACGCCTTCGTGTACTTACACGCGTGTATATACGCCGAGCCGTATACGAACGTATCACAGTTAGTCCAACAAAGCACGCGTCCTCTTCCTTCTCTCTCGATTTCGTTTCGAGCCGGATATTATCGAGATTTGTTAAGTTTAAATGGTAAATAGAAGAGAGAGGAGGGGGGGAAAAATGGATCGTCTATTACGCGCGTTAAACGTCTCGCGATGCGTGAAATCCAAGGCGGAAGCGTGAACAATCGATTCATTCGTTGCGCGCTTTCACGAAGGCGTAAAAACTTCTTTCGTCCGTTGAAACGAGAGTTTGCCTCCCTTTTCTTTCTTTCTCGCAACGACGGCGCTTCAATTATTGCAGTGCATCGTGGAAGAGCAGCGTTTGCTTTCTTTCATGCTGGCTACGAAAAGCCCGTTTCCACTCAAGTGTTTCTCCTCGCTCCTCTTCTCCCGTTTACCCACCCTCCTCCTCTCCCGTTTTCAGCGCGCGAACCGAGTTTCCAGCCTGCACGACTCCACCATCCTTGACCTAAAAACTAATACCCGAGGTAGAAAAAACCGAGCGACCTGGGGATACGGAGGAAAGGTGCACAGGGTGTAACGAGACCACGCTCGATAACGAGTCGAAATATCGCGTTACACCCGCGCAACCAACGCGTTTCGCTCGAATGGAGCATTTTTTTCAACGAGTTTGCACCTATCGGGTGACAGTTTCCCGTCTCCCCGTTAGAAAACACGATATCTCTATCAACGATTCGAGGTTGTTTCGCATTTACAATTTCGAGCCAAGGAAGAGATTGCCCTCCCCACGATTATCAATGTCTCGTTTTTAAAAGATTTGTGTCTTTAAAGATAGCGGACAATGATCGAACAATTGATAATGATCGAGTGGACAAGTGTCGAGAACGTGTCTATAACAATGATATCGTCTGAATATTGTTGGACGATGTACGCGGATTATCAATATAAATCGTTATATACGATTTGTCCATAGAAAATACATTAGCAACGAAATATAGGGAGCGAAAATGATCGAAAGATCTATGGTAATGGCTGGAAAGGGCCTGGTTCGATCGTACCGTAGAGTCCTTTTGTTCGCGACCATGCTGCGTAACCGCGAAACAAAGACCGTGTATACAGGTTCGTCATCATTCCCCTAGAGACTAGAGCGAAGAACGCACTCTCTCGTCGACATATCTTTTGTTCGATGTCATCGACGATGAATCGATGACACTTTCTTCACCGACCGTATCGCGCTACGCCAAATATCATCGCGATGAGGATTTCTCAAGTGTGTAAGAGCAAGAAAAAAATACGAGGGGACCTAAATATTTGTGATTCAAATTCGGAATCCTCTTAACCAGCAATCCGGAACTATATATTCAAGCCGCTCTCTTGTTTATTCCTTATCTCTCTATCGTTTACAGTTCGGCTATCCTAATCCAACATTCGCTCGAAAATGTTTACAAATCATACTTCAAAAGATCGAAATCATCTTGCATCGTCTTCTTCTGTTTACCAATCAAATTCGATTTTTGAGATATAAGAATCCAATAAAAATGTAAATTGATCGTGGACTCTATGTTCACGCACGAAAATCATAAATAAACATTGTCTTGCATCCGATTCCACTTGTGAACTATATAGGAAAACTATAAAGACTTAATAGGAAATTCAATTACTCCACGCACAATACGCTCTCTTGCCTATTCGTCATCACTTTGTTCCTATATCCTGCACAATGTTCATACCACGACAGGCCACTTTATTTTGGATTTCTCGGAGACAAAGTGCATTTGGAACTGCTCGTTAACGAGTAGGCTAATTTAGACTCTCGGATAACGAGATCGAGGAGAAACGGCAGCCTCGTAGATTTGTTTCCACGCGAATTATTCGGCCGGCTCTGAACCCGGTATCTTCTAATTGAAGTCACGGACGAAGCTTGGTAGATACAGATTCGGTTAGCCTTAATCGCGTGACGACCTAGTAATTATCCACGCTCGCGATTCTTCAACTTCAAACATCCGGAATCGGAGAAAGATACTTAAATGGTACTTTTCCGTTGCCTATCGGATTTTATCGTTTCGATCCCTGATATGCGTCCAGGTTTCAAGTGCATCGTAAACTTCCGCGTCTTATATTTCACGTGATCCATTGTCACGGATCTCTGAACGCAATCAGCTAAATCTAGCTAACACTCTTCGACTCGTTTAACAGTCTTTGTTCCATCGTCTTATTGCGTCTCCTTTACGGTATTGTCGTTCGTTTGAACGTCATCACTATTATTTATTCGCTCGTATGTCGTTTAACGAACCGATCATTAGAAAGCGAAGCAATAACCTAATAGAAATGGCTAATTGCACATTTGGAGTTTCGTCCTTCCAAATGGAAATGAAGGAATTCTACGAATGGTCGAAAGGCGTTTGTGGTCGAGACGATAGAAAAAAGAAAGCGCTTTGATCTTTGAAACGGTAATTTTCGGGCTACCGCGTGGTTAGGGTTGTGGCGGTCGGCGTATTCGAATCGAGCGCTCCCTCTTTCTTTTTTCTTTCCTCCCTCCCTCCCCTTTTCCCTTTTCGTGGAAAAGCGAAGAAAAACCGATGCATTAGCGAAATCAAAGGAATTAAAGCAGTTGGTAAACGACAGACAAGCCCTCGCAGTTGGCCGCGAATGGAAGGCATAAGCGGTGAGGAAAGATTCGAAAAAGAAATGGATTAGGGTCGCGTCGCGGGATTCAAGGCTGTGCGACAGGTATAAAAGCGGCCGATCGTGCGGACCAGGTTCAAAGATTCGAGTTTGAAAAGGAGTGAGACAGTCCCTTGTCGCGAGCAGAAAAAAAAGCTCGGTGATATGCAAACAAAGCATCGCGCGCGAAATTTACCCGCTCGTTCAACGGTGGAAAATCGTTTCGCGGAACAAAGCGGGGAAAATAAAAAAATTCCAGTCGTCTGGTGCAGATATGAAGTGTCGTACGAGAAGAGAACCCGCATAAATGTTGTCGCGTCTTTCATCAGAAGAGAGGAAAAAAAAAAATATATATATATGCTTTTTCTCTGCTCGTCAAGAATTCGCGCAACGTAATTTCGCGGCAGAAATTCGCACGTTTTCACGAAAGACGGAACAGCAACGCGAGATAAAGTAGCGCCGCGGAATGTAGGACAGCCACGAATAGAAGTGACACGGAAGAAAAAATTCAAACGAACCGTGTCATTTTCATTAAATCGCACGAATGGAGGTGGATTTCACCATTTACGCCGCGACTCTGATCATCTTGTCGTCATTTCTCGTTAAAAAATTAACGTCGAATGAATCGAGTATATCACGCTCGATCGATGCTCGTTCCGTTTTTCCAAAGATTCGTTGCGTTGAAAAGGATCCAACGCGTTAACCTCGCCAGATCATCTTGTATGGAAGCTTGGGACGGCTTATCGTACGACGACCCAAGAATAACTTGATTACATTCATTAGCCATCTATAACGTTAGCCTGTAACGATATAACAGCCCGAACCATAACAGTATTCCGTACCGTTTCATTTCAACTCGTGCCACGTAACAACACGTGCATAAACTGACAAACGAGATTACCTAGAACGATAATTAGCGATCGTCCCTTTCTTCTACCTGTCTCGACTATCGATGCTCATCGAAGGTCCCATTTCCAAGAAGGTACGTGCCCTCCGTACCGAATCACGACCCGACCAAAAATTTCGCGTAAAACTGCCACTTATTCGCTTATATTCGTTTGGCGTTCGGCGAAAAAGGCAAGAAGGGAAGACGCGTTTCTCGCATCTGCAATGCGGCTAGGATTTATCGACGGACACAAAACACGACTCGAGACAACCGCGCCAAGTTAAGCCCGCGGTCGATCGACGTATCTATCTTCCTTTCCCATCGAAACGGACTTAAGCGTTTTACCGCGTTTGCGGTTGTTGCACCATGTCGAGAAACGTTTCCGACAACGAGAGCATTCGATATGTTCATTCGTTAATTCTTCAAGCGAGATTTCGGATTCTAAAGGATTCGAAAAAGGCCATCCGATGTATATTAAAAAGCGAGGCGATAAACGATTGACCCGATTTTTTAAAAGCTTTTTAGGAGCAGCTTTTCAACGAATATACGCCGTGCACTCGTGTTTTCAAGTGATCGATACGGAGAGTCCCGGCAAACATCTTTCGCTCGAGTTACCCGATACACGGTGCTCTTTACACGGATATATACCACCGGTTCGGTGAAATTTTCTAATATCGCTCGCCCTTGTACCGTTTGCAGAGCACTCGTCGGTGCTCATCTCGACGCGGATTATCTTGCAACCCACTCTTTCCCAAGAGTCGCGGGTGCGCGGTTTTTCACGCCGATCACCCGACTCCATCAACGCTGACCCAGTTCACCAACTCGTGGAACGCAAAGCGGAACGCGGAGGGCAATCCGATCGGCTCGGTCGCTAAGGTCGGCTAAGGTCGTGACCATGAAATCCCTCTTGAATCGCAACCGAACGGGACACGCGGGATCGGTGACGTAACAACGAATCGCGTAACCCCTTCACGAATAAAATGACACCTCGTCCGTGTTCTCGGGCCGAGCGAAACAGCCGCGAGGCAGGATGTCCGTTCAAAGATCGCCGATTAAAAATACGGTGTGGGTTCGCGAGTAGACGGTAGACGGCCCTGCGATATTGCTAATTATAACTCGGCAACGAAACCACCGCGTTGACTCGCACGAGCGATACGCGCGGGACTGGCGCATATGCCGTGGATACAATCGTAACCCGGTGCATATTAGCGACGTGTCGCAAAACGGGCAAAGCGCCGTTTTAAAACGGCACGTTTTCAAAAATACTGGCTTCGCTTTTGACGCGGTTTTACGCGCGACTACTTCGCTCTCTTTCTTCTATCCGCGTTCGCCAACGCTAATTAGCGAACTCGACTTTTAATCCAAGGTGTTTAATTAATGTGTCTTTTTAACAACGCTCTAACGACGAACGTTAACGCGATAATCGTTGTAAATATTTGTACGGTTGTAAAAATCTTCGAGATTCTGTTTTATAATAATTTTTCGTATAATTTTCCAAGACTTTGCACAAGAGCTGATATTCTTCCAATAAGGTAAGGAAGAGACAATATCGGTAAATAATTATTTTTCTATGAATTATAAGAATATTGGAATAAATAGACGGTTTGACGGGATGAATTGACAAAAAAATGTATGACCATTTATCGTCGAATCTTTTGGTTGAAAGAGTAAGTTTAAAATATTTGTTATACGGTTATGTTGGCACTTGAACGAAAAAACAAATAGGCCATCGTATCTCGAGGGCAGGCGAGATACTCGCTCATATCGGAAACATTCATCGCGTACTCTCGAAACGTGCGCGATATGATCTTTAGATGCAAGTCATGGCTACGTATCATGTGATATAGCGACACGTTCCTTTTATAAAGACACGTCGCGTCATCGTTGTCATTTCCTATCCGAGATACTTATCGAGCGCCAAGTAGTAAAAGCATCTCTCTTTTAAAAAGTAAACGTGTAAAATTGCGTGCAAACGTTTTTGAAACGCGTTCTCGACGCGTGCATGAAAGAAAACGCCGCCGACAGTTCCTCTTTACGACTTACTGGTAGTCAAGCGAGTCGTAGAATTCAAAGTTTCGCGAGTCCCTCTTGAGACGCGTGCCAGCCCATTCTTGGAAAGCTTCGGTTGCGAAATATCGTCGTTCCCCGGTAGTACGATCGTTCGTCGGGTAGTGGTTTATTACTGGTAGTGGTTTGATGGACGGAAACAGGGAGAGGAGGCGACTTTTCCACCCCTCGGATGGGTGGCGAGCACTCGAGAGACTTCATCTTCGAGGAGTGCTCCTTTGGCAGAGAGACAAGAGCGCGAGATAGCACCGAGTAGCACCGGCGCTATCGCGATGCAAACGATGTAACGCGTTATGGAGTATCGACCTGTTGGCACCCCTGCCTCTGCAGCTGCGGTGCGTCTCTATCTTTAGCTCGGACCGGCCCATACCATGGGACTCTCCCATAACCATGGTGGCTGCCCTCCCCCTTCGTCGCTCCTTTACTTTTTCTTTCCTTCTGTCATAACGCGTTCCTCGATATTTAGAGTGCGCTCATCAGCTTGGCTTTTGTATAGTGACTACCTCTGATGTCTTTTCATCGCGAAAGACTTTGTCGAGAATCTCGCTCGCTGAAGACGCTGATTACTTTCTTCTTTTTTCCAAGATGGATCCTTGCCACGAATTAATCGAACGAATCCGTCTCGAGCATCGCGACGTCTCCGAGACTGAATTAGCCTCGAGCGATTCGAGAAGAAAACGCTTTCGATTCGCTAGACCGGTTCTCGGCCGAGAGACACCTGTCGCGAACTCGACCGCGCTCGAAAAGAGACGAGTAACTCGCCGCGGAACAAAGAGGGAAATGGAACGAACATTGACGAGAGACGAAGACCGATCGCTCCACTGTTCGATCGACGCAGTCATTCCAATTCTTCTTTTCTTTTTATTAATTACGATGTTCCCTCCATCGACGTACTTTTACAAGGAGCTCGGATAAGTATTCATAATGGTGAAAAATAATTAGATGTAATTGCACGTTGCCTGTAAATCGCAAGTCCATTTAAAATCTTACAGTTTAAAGTTTGTTGAATTGAAATTGATGATATGATTGAAATGTTGAACAAAGGCACTTGAGGCAGTTGGCAGAAAAAAGAAGAAAAAAAAGAATCTTGCCTCCCTTATCCTCTCTTTCGTCATTTTCAAAGAAAACGCTAGTCACATCGTGACATAATCGATAGAAGCTTTTTCTTTCCGTATCATGAGTGTATCATGATACAGAATCTTTATTTATCTATCTATCTTGTTATCTTTATGATACATATTTTCACCTTCTCGTTTCAGTACACTGCAATTCACTTCATTCAACTCGTGAAGTAAAGTCATTAATAGTCGATATATTGACTACGAGGAAATAATTTGTTCGAAGTAGTAATCGTCTTGCCAAGTCTCTATATACCTGTCCGTTCGCGCATCCAACTCGTTTCCTTTCTCTCTTTTCTCCTCGAATGGACCACCGTGTCGTGTGTTTGCTTTTACTGGTTCTTGTATGCGTCACGGACAATAGATCGACTCTTTCTTCGATAAAGGCGACATATCAAACCCACGGGTTTCTCCGTGGTGAATGGAGACCGCAGGATCTATTCCACGAGAAACTCTAAGCTAGAATTCGTTGGCGTACAATATAACGAGAATTCGTAATTTTCCTTTTCGTAATAGATAGATTTGTGCAACGTAGAAACGCGGTTCGTCGAATCCCTTGTAGCGACGTGAACTGACCTGGGGTTCCTTAATGAAGTTACGTCCCCTTCTGTCATCGTCATACTTCATCGTAAGAAGGTCTGACATGGGCCATTCGATAATAATTCCCGGCGAAATTGTAACATAGCATAAAATTTCTCTTTCTCTGAAGTCTCATTATTGCTCGAACATCAAGGAATACCGATCGAAATTACCTCGTCTCCTTCGTTCAATGAAAAATCACCATCGAAAACCGATAAATCTCATTTACTTGGCAATGCAACAACGAGGCACCACGATGATTATTTGTTCCTTTGCAACGAACGAACAATCACGATCTAGTCCTGATTAAAATTCATGGCGTTGAATGTATTTTTTCTTTACAAAAATAGATATATTCTATATTGTGATGTATTTTAAAATTAATAGAAATTTTTTAAAAAACATAGTATTTTTGCCTGAAGGAATCTGTTTTTATTATTGTAAAAAAAAATCTGAATCGATCAACGGGAAAGAATTTATAGTAGATCACGCGCGCAAAAAAGTATAATCGATTAAAAGAATCCTTGATAGTTTATAAATTTATGATATATTTTAATTGTCGTTAATTTACGATCACTTGCATTATATAGTTGCATTATATTTTCATCTAATATAAATACATAACATAGTATACATATATATACAATATACGGTACAATATACAATATATCGTACGATCAATGCAAGTTCGAAATAACTTAACCTCGAAAAGAATAATCCTTACTGATAAAATTATCTTTCTGCTGTATACATGATATTAATTGTATCTACCTGTATCCATCGTTATCAGGACTATCGATAATATTCTTACTCTTGACAAATAATCGTGTTATCTTTATATTTGAATCGCATTTAATCATATTTAGAATTGAATCGAGGTCGGAGAATCGATCGGTTTCTATATTTCTGCAAAAGTTTTTTTCAAGCAGGATGAGACTCAAGTTCTTAGATTAATTGACAATAATATTGACAGTCTAAAAAGTTGGAGTACTCTTATGCTTTTGTACACGTAATTCCTTCGTGGTGTACCGGTGATATGAACGATAGTCGAATACATGATTATCGCGGTAACAGGAAACATCGGGTGTGTCATGATAATGTCTCTATGCGAATTTTTATTTTATGCATAATTTTATATAATGTATTCTTTTAATCAATTATTTTTGTATAAAAAAATATCAAAAGAAATTGAAGAATATAAGAAATTGTTATCCACTTCATATTCTGTACATATTATAATATGATTGTGTGATGTATTTATGTAAATATTAATTGACAAGTTATACAAACAGATAAGAGAAAGTAAATAGATTTATATATAAATATTTTATTCTATTTGCTATTGCTTGTACCGTATATTTACATCGTTTCTATGTATTATGTAACGCTTAAATATTTCATATTATTCATTATACTAAGGAACCATGAAGAGAATACTATCTTTTCGCAAAAGATATGTCTTACTCGTGTTCATTTGTTTTCTCTTTCAAGAGTAATACAGAGAACTTAGTCGTTTCGAATCTGTTTTTATAAGAAATATCGAATGAAAAATAAATCGTGTAATCGAATAAAAGATTAATTGTAATCTGAATAATGTATACCTATCTAGAGTAATAATTCGGCATCATATAGATATGTTAGTATGACATAAACACGACCAAACTAATACGTATTTAAAAATTACGATTAAGAAAAAAATAAATTTTTTTCGAAATAATTTTTATTATATAATATTTGATTCGAAAAGATTTGTCATGTTCTTTAGATATAATTCTTTTTATTTTTCTTATTTTATATTTATCTATGTATAAATGTCAATTTAAATGAAAGAAGAATGATTTATAGTTAAAGGTCAAAAAACTCACCGGCAATAACTGTATCCTGAAGATTATATTTACTAGAGCCTGTTTTTCCGACTTTTGGAAAATCCTTAAGTTTTCGACCGCTAAGCTTGAGCTCACCACTTAAGTGTGCTTCTTCCAGAATTCGCTCAAGACTTCTAGTGAGCTGCTTTTGTATGTGGCCGCTCATGTTCGACGCGACCATCGCCATATTACATTTTTCGGGCACGTACACGCGGAAGTACAACAGCGAGTATCTTCCTTGGCGTATCAGCCACTCGTCTTTTAAACGAGGTAAGATGTTATAAAAAAAATTAACACCCACCAACTACTCCCGATACTTGCTTCTGCGCTACTGATCACAATTTAGTAAAGCGCATGGATGCAAACGATTATAGCGCCCCCATTTAGACGCCATTTTAAAAACAATATTCGATTTTATTCGAGTATCGCAATTGCAATCGATTTCTATAATTTCATTTAAAATATTCTTTTTTTTGATGCATCAAACGCATAAAATATTTTTAATTTCAATAAAACCAAAGTAAATGCTCACAGGAAATAAAATATTTGAAAAATTGAAAAAATACAATTGATTCAAAATTAAAATTTGATAAAATCAAGTCAAGATTCTGTTGTTTCTATAAAAAAAAAAAAAAATTAGAAGATTATTAATATATACTTCATTGCTGTTATTTTTAAAACGAAAATTTTAGACATTGTCATTTTCATTATTATAATTACTTACATTCATTAGATCGAACAATCATATATTTTTTCATATATATTTAAATTTACATTCACATTTTACATTCATTCATTTCATTATAAGTTTAACATACACCATTCATATACTATATAGAAAAAATTAAAATAATTCCTAATACAAATATATTAAATTATTTCTAAATTCACTAATTTTTTTGTTGCGAAAGTAAATTATTTGCTTCTTGATATTCTCTTATTAATCGTTCTTCTACTTCTGGTAAACAAGATGTATATCTTGCATATTCCATAGTAAATTCTCCTTTCCCTTGAGTAGTAGATCGCAATTCGCCAATGTATCCAAACATTTCGTTTAATGGAACTTCTGCTTTTAATGTACACCATCCTTCATTGTTATCTGTATTAGTCATGATACCATGTCGTTTAGTGATTTGAGCAGTAACTATACCCTTTAATATAATAATATAAATTAATATAAAATATAATTTATTGTTAGGTAATAGAAAAGTATATATTCTTATTTACTTGAAATTCCACAGGAGTGCTTATTTCCACTGACATAATTGGTTCTAAAATTTGCCATGATCCTTTTAAAAATGATTCTTTCATTGCACCTTCTGCAGCGAGAAAAAATGCTAATTCTGAAGAATCCACGATATGATGCATACCATCAAATAATGTAAATTTAACACCTGCTATTTTATGACCAGAGAGATATCCTTTTTCGCACATGGTTTTAAATCCTCTTTCTACGCCAGGAACAAATTGTTTTGGAACATTTGTTCCTATTGTTTTATCAAGAAATATAAGTTCAGTATTTTTTTCTTTCGGTAATGGCTATAAAAATTGTATTGTAAATAAATGTAAATAATAAATATACAATACAGATATAATAAATATAATGTTATTCAAATAAATCAAATTATTACTTCTAATATTCCAATTATACGTGCATATTGCCCAGCTCCTCCTGTTTGCTTTTTGTGAAGATAATCAAATTCGACAGGTTCACGTAATGTTTCGCGAAACGAAACTTTTGGTTTTCCAAGTATAATAGGACAACCATATTCACGTTCAAGTCTTTGAGCATATATTTCTAAGTGTAACTCTCCCATTCCAGAAATTAAAGATTCCTAAATCATAGTATTGTATTATAGTTTTCTCAAATTCATTTATATATATTCAATATATTAATACATATACAACATAACTTTTTATATTTTACCTTATTATCTGTATCATAATAATATTTTAAAGTAGGATCTTCTTTGGTAAATCGTGCGATACCTTTTGAAAAATTATCCCGATCTTTTGAATTTTTTATTTGAATAGACATCGATACTACAGGCTCAGGTACATAAATAGATTCCATTGATAACTTTAGATTAGAATTATTGACAAATGTATCACCCGATGCACAATCTATTCCAAACAAAGCAAAAATATCCCCGGCATAAACTTCAGACACATCTTCCATTTGATTTGAGTGAAGTCTTACTAGTCTTTGAATTCGAATCTAAAAAATATTATATAAAAATTTTATTCTTAATATAAAAGTTATATTACAATTATATACGAACTTTTTTATTTGTTCTTGTATTAATTAAAGTATTTCCTTTGCTTATCATTCCTTGATAACAACGAAAATAAGTTAATTGACCAAATTTTCCAGCTTCTAATTTAAATGCTAATCCAATAAAAGGATGTTTGTTACTTCTTTCAGAATTCAACAAAATTTTAATAGTTTCATTTCTATAAATAACAATTCATTATTATTCATTAAAAAAGTAATAATTCAAAAGCAACAAATAAATAAGAAACTCACTTATTCTCTTGAAGTGCATAGTTGTCAACTTCTCCAGGATTTGGCAAATAGTTTATAACTGCATCTAATAATGGTTGAACACCTTTATTTTTTAAAGCAGTTCCAACTAGAACTGGTACAAAAGTTCTTTTTATACAACATCTTCTAATAGCATCTATTATGTCTTTTTCAAGAATTTGTATTTCATTTAAATACATTTCTCCAAGATACTCATCAACATTGCTCAAGTGTTCAATTAATTCTTGTCTTTTTTCTTGTGTTTCTATATATAAAATATGTTTGATTTATTTAAAACATATGATATTTTTTGTATTCTCTAAAATATTAATAAATTAAATATTTTACACTTATGATTCATTTAGAGATTTAGCAAGATATGACATTTTGTGAATTTAATATTAATTGAATAATTTATAATTATACTATATCTCTAGATGAAATATATATTATATACCTGTTCTCATGTCTAATGGAATTTCATCTTCTCTTACAACTTCACCAAAGTTTCCTTCAAAATATAAAGCTTTTTGATTAATTAAATCTATTACTCCTTTATTGTTATTTTCTAAACCAATAGGTAATTGTAAAAATGCAGCATTAAGATTTAATTTTCCTCTTAACTGTTCCAAAATTCTCTTATGATTAGCACCTAATCTGTCCAATTTATTAATAAATGCTATGCGAGGTACATTATACCTTCTCATTTGTCGATCTACAGTTATTGTTTGTGATTGTACACCACCTACTGCACATAATACAAGTATAGCTCCATCTAAAACACGTAAAGATCGTTCTACTTCTACAGTAAAATCAACATGACCAGGAGTATCAATAATATTAATATTATGATCTTTCCATAGAGTGTAAGTTGCAGCAGATTGAATTGTAATGCCTCTTTGTTTTTCTAATTCCATACTATCCATTGTTGCTCCAACATTGTCTTTACCTCTCACCTATAATAAATATTTTATTATAATTAAATAAAAAATTTATATTCTAACATATTGAATAATATAATACAAATTAAAATTATTTTTCTTTTACCTCATGCATTTTAGTTATTCTTCCAGTATAAAATAATATTCGTTCTGTTAAGGTGGTTTTTCCAGAATCAATATGTGCCGATATACCAATATTTCGAATTTTTTCCAATGATTTATGTTCTGCATATTTTGCAAATGATGATAAAGATTGTAAATTGTTCTATTAGATATTCAATAATATAATTAATTATATAAATAACCTTAAATAATTGTTAAACAATTTAAATTTTGCAGGTTAGAATACTTACTTTTGAAAAATAAGAGTAATAAGTTAAAAATGATTTTAAATTGATATCATGTCTTAAAACTGTTATTATAGACATAATAGTTAAGTATTTTATAATATACTTTAATATTTAAGAAAATAATTTAATAAAGAATAATATATATCGAAAATTCTTAGCTATTGAGCATAATCGGATATATCCGAACAATTATGAAAGTATATATTTTATGAATATTAATAATAATAAAAATATTTATTATATATATCTTAACATTCAGTAGATAAAAAATTTTAGAAATAATTTTATTATTTTTTGTGTTATTATTTATTTCATTATTTTTTCACATTATTATTATAATATGATTTATCTTAACATAAATACTGCATACTGTAACATACGATTGTAATTTTATTAAAATAAAACATAACAAGCTTATTTAATATATATATTAAAATGTTTATATACTACAAATATTTACATTGAGCTTACAGAAAGTATGAATTTTGTGCTTAGATAATTATAATTTTCATTCAAATGTAAAATTCATTTTTATATTGTTTTTAATATTGTGTAATTATATTTTGTGATGTATATTTTTTTTTGTAGAACATACAAGGTAACTGAAGAAAAAAAAAAAATTATATACTAGAAGGGATAAATTTACAATTTTTTTTTCTAATGCTCAGAAATATGTCAATAAACTTTAATATTTTTATTTATCGCATATTTCCATAAACAATTAACATCAATTTTCTCGGAATAATTCATATCCATAATTCATAAGAATTATAAATACATAAAATAATTATGTGCTGACAATGAGAATTATAATGTACATTCACTATGTATCAAAATACATTCCTAGTGAATTTCTTATCTCTAGTTTGAACATATGAAACATTAATATTAACATTGATATAAGATTTATGAATAGATATTTATTGTGAAGGAAAAAAGATCTTTCAAGCATAAAATATACTTATAAGAATCAAGTAATTAATTGAATATTCCCTTTAATATCTTAATGTTACTTTAGTACTTTTTCTTTCTCTTTTTTATTTTTTATTCTTTTTTTATTTTTTTTTATTTTCTTTAATATTTAAATTTTCAAAATGCATTCCTAAATACATTTAAGAGTATAAAATCCTATTTATCATTACGTATATTTTCTCTGTACATACATATATTCAAGCTGAAGTTATAATACAGCTTAATTTATGTTGATTTTTAAAAACATTTACAAATATGTTTAGTACTCTATTCAATTAAAAGCAAGTAACATTTTTGGTATTAAATTTAGTCGGTGAATGTTTGTCATCGCTATCACCAAGATCCATACCAAACGGTACCGAATTCCAAATAGCTTTGTCATTTCGATCATTTTCTTCGCTCAAAATATTGCACATCATACGATCGTCATAAAGAGAAAATCTAGCGGTTGATTGTCCACGACCGCGAATTTTCCTTACTGAAGGTGGTAAATCTCCCGGTGTTTTTATTCTCATATGTGGATCTTTTAACACATTTACATTAGATCCTACATTAAAAACTTCGTTGAATTTATCGATGCTTTCTTGTCTATTAATATTTTCACTTTTTTTATTTCTTAAATTTACAAGGGGTAGGGTAGATGGTCGAGTATTTGTATTATTATCATTATCAAATTTTTGTTTACCAATTTGTATAGCATTTTTATCATTCTTATCTAACGTAGAAGTAAAAGCAGGTGTTTTAGTAATAATACCATTCACATATTTTCCTGCCGGAGATATCGTTACATTAGTTTCTACAGTTTTGATCTGTACGTTCTGTTTTGACAATAAATTGGATTTAGAATCCTCTCGATCTATTTGATATTTATTATATGGATACATTTTCTTATTAACAAGTAATTTTTTAAAATTTGACCATCCGAATAATTTTTTTCGAGGACTATCTTGCGAACAAATCTCATGTACATTTGTTTGTTTCCTTTTACCATACGATGATGTACCATCATCCGAAATAACATTTTGAACATATGGTATAGGTGTAGCTGGTCTCAACTGAGATAATTGCGTTGTGTGTTGACTCAAATAATCATGAGAAACAAGTCCTTGTGCTTCTGATACAATTCTATATTGATCATTACATGTATGTTTCATAGATTTATCAACAAGTACATTACCATTACATTCTAAATCTTCAAGTGAATCCGACTGTAACATTAAATTTCTTTCCATACAAGGATTTCGTCCTTGATAAGGTTGAAGTGTTTGAGTATGATTATATATTGCTATTTCATTTGAATTTTTAACTAAAATATAATAAAAAGTTGTATTATAATAATGAATTTTAAAACCTATAATATAATCTTAATAAAATACTTACAGCTATGCTCATGGATAATGCTTTCAGAAGGTGATAATGTTACCAGATTTTCAACAACGCCGCCTTCGTTGCTCGAACTATCTTGTGTTACTTGTGATATAAGTTGAGTGGCATGGATATTGTCATGATGTGAAGATTCACTATAAAGACTATTTGTGGTTGAAGGCACTAGAGTACAATGGGAGTTTACCATTGGACTTCCATCAGTAAAATGTATTGTTACTGAAAATTTATGAATTATTTTTTTCTTTTAATATATATGTATATATTATATAATGATAATGTAATAAAGATTACCTCGATGAGATTGTAATTCTGAAAGGCGTTCTTCTATACATAAAGCAGTTAACCGAGCTTCTGCATCTGCATCCCAACAATCTTCCATTGTTTCTTTAATCAAACGTACTCCTGGCCTATCCACTAAATTACCTTCTAATAGAGGTCTTGCTTTATTACGAGAAACTAAAACTTGCATTTGTTCAAATGTTGGATGAAGACCAATTTCTTTCTCATATGGTTGTCTATAGGGAGGTATTTCGGATCCTAATACGTAAATATCCGAGCATCTTGAAACTAATTCCCATATTACTAAACCCATTGCATAAACATCTATTTGTTTTAAAGAACTTTCGCAATCTCGTAAATTTACAGCACCTTCCAATATTTCTGGCGCCATATATCTCAAAGTACCGACCTAATTTAAATATGAAAAATACATAATTATAAATTATTTTAAATGTTATACATTTTTTAATATTAAAGTTATTATCATCAAGATATTACATCATTGATTGATTTTATTTCGGCATGCTGTGCTTCTCCATTTGAATAGTATTTAGATCCAGAAATTTGAACTGCTAATCCTAAATCGCATATACAGCAAGTACCATCAGCTTTGATTAATATATTTCTTGAATTGATATCTCTGTGTGCAATGCATGGCTTAAATTTATCTGCAAATTAATTTTTTAAGAATATTTTTCGATTTATCCTAAAATATTTTTTGTATCTTTTACTTACCACCTTTATGTATATCAGTATGTAAATAAGCAAGACCTTTCACCATAGAAAGACCCATTTTACAAAATGTGGCCCAATCAATCATATGTGTTCTTAAAAAATCTGTTAAAGTACCACCTGGTGCAAAACTAAGTACCAAAAGATATTCAACACTACCTTCCATACTAACTCTTTCATCCACGCCTAAATAAGAATTATAAATATTTATTATTATTATTAATATTTTAACACTATTTCAATAAATGACAAAATATTGTTTGAAAATAAAAAAAAATATTAACCATAGTAACTTAAAAGAGATGAGTGTTCCATAAAGGGAAGACAATAAGTATCTCGTTCATTTTGGAAATAATTACGATAATGAGAAGGAAATATTTTTACAGCAACATCTTGATCTCCCATGCTGCCTTGCCATACAGAACCATAGCGACCTTGACCTGAAATTATATAAATGTATTATATGTTTAAAAACATCTATTTTATTATAGATTAATAATCTATTTTTATATAATTATAATTAATAAAGAACATACCTACAATTGTTGTAAGTTTCAAATGATCTACTGTATAAGTACCAGTTCTTAATGCTGTACTATCCATAAATTGATCTGTATAAGAAAGTGGTTTTCCTAATCTTGCTAACATATTATTATGATATATACGATATATCATTAAAGCTATAATACATATTACTAATAATATGCATAATAAAACACTTGTTATAATAACAATCCATCTCCCAGAATCTGATTGCTCCAAATACTGAGTTGCTGTAAGATTTCATAAAAAAAAAAAAAAATATTATGCATAATGAACTTATAAAATAATATAGAATATTATATTTTATGTCATGAATCCTTACTAGGCTGATTATTTTCTGCAGAAATAGAACTATGTGCATTAGTCTCAGAATATAAAGTATTAGTACTATTGATATTAAGATTACAATAATCTCCATGGCAGCAACAAAATTTTGTATTATTCAATGCTTTAGTGGAGCTTTGAAGGGCAATGCATTCTGTTGTTTCACATTTTTGTTCACCAGACTGTTTCCAACAACCTAAATTATTATACATATATACATAAAAATATAATATCATAAAAATACAATATCATAAATTATTGAATGAATTATTATATATACCTTGAGATAAAATGATAATTTTAGTTCCATTTCCAGTCTTTTCCTCTTGCCATAATGCATGACAAAAATTAGTACATGTTTCAAATTTAATATTATCATTTTTCTGTAAAAAGTTAAATTATTTTATTTAAATATATCTAAGAACTAATTTATCTATAATAATATTATATAAAATATATTAATATTAAACTTACTGCAGTATGAATTATATTACTGTCATTGAGAAAATCTTCAGGTACACTAGGTGTATTTTGTTTTAATGGAAAATTTTCATTATTCTTTTTCCTGCTGGCACATATTCTAATGGCACTGATGGGTACTGAGTTTATCCCATATAGTAGTACGATGAATGTAATTGATACAATGGCTTTCATTGTGCCTCAGCAGGCCTCTTGAACTTGAACACTTCAAAGGAAGCGTTGCTTCTCAAGAACTGGCATCTTTGATTATAACATCATATATTGCTGCCATGTGCACAATATAATATATTCATCTGTTTATTATATATGATTCAAATATATTTATTATAATAATAATATTATTATAATCATGAGATTTTAAAGGAAAAGATAAAAACATATTTTTTTTTTAACAGAAATAAAAAAACTAATTTATTAAAAGATTGTTTAGATATTAAAAAATTGATATAAATACTAATAAATAAAAGAAAATAAATGCAAAATATTAATATATTACAAATTTTTATTCTGCAGAGGTAAAAGAAATTTTATTAGTAGTGCAAATATTAGTAAATAATATAAATTATAAATTTCACTGTAAGAATTTTCCTGTAAGAATTATTGCAGCGATAAGAGATACAATAAAAAAAAAAGAAGTAATCGCAAAAAATTAGTTTTATATAATTATACGAGAAAGACTGAAATTTTCATAGAATTGAATATGCTGCACATGTAGATGTATATAAAAAGAATCATAATACATGCTGTAAAAAAAATAAAGAATTACAAAATGAAAAAGAAAAAAGTTTCGCAGGATGCATTACAAGCAAATTAAAAGTGTACTTACATTTTAAGGAAGAGGCTTTTCAAATTTTTTAATTGAAAATTTTGAAAAAATATATCGAATATGAATAAAAACATTGCACATATTTGCTAAATAATATGAAAATTTTTTTTTTTTTATAATAAATATTGAATCAACATTAACACATTTGACATACAACCCGTATCCATTAAATTGTAATACATTCACGTGTTCGCAAAGACAACATAAAACGTCAGATTTGTATCATATAAAAAGCAATATTAAGTTGTTATTGATATTGTTACATAAAATATATATATATAAATACATATTGATTTATTAAATTTTTTTTATTTTTACTTTGTTTTAATTGATATGAAATATAACAAATATAAGAAATAATCTTCATTATGATATTCAATAATCAATATATTGTTGTTGGAACATTTAATATAAAAGAATAAAGAAAGTAATTTTCTATAATTTTTTTGTCAATAAAGTAAATTTTTTTTATATGTTAAATATAACTTTAAAAAAAAATTTAATAAAAATATTTGAAATAGAAATAATTAAATGATTAATTGATATGGTATCGATACAGTCGAAAACATCCAATAAGAGATTCAGTTTTACTTTAAGAGTTTTCAATCTATATTGTATAGATTCATATGAGAATATTCGTAACTGAAGACTCATGAATTGGCGCGCAGCGTCTTATTCTGCGTGTTTTTGATATTATATCGTGCAAATGGTGGCTTTCGGAATGTTTTGTTCAATGTTTCTTAAAAATTAATGAGTCTCATTGTACGTCGTGTATAATAGGAATAGAAATAGCGTTTGCTGTTTACTTCTGAACTGGTAAAAGTTTGTCGTCAACATGGTGAAGCTTCATAAGAAATTTTTTGCGGGTGACAAGGTTTTCGCAAAAGTTCGAGGTTATCCACCGTGGCCAGCAAAAGTAAGTTCTGTTATATATTTTATAATTATTTTTTATATTTTTGATGAAATTAATAATAATGAATATTTATATCAAAAATATTAATGATACTAACATTTTTAATTTTAATCTTATTATTTTTTTTTTTATATTGCGGTATTTTAAGACACGATATTGATATTAATATATTATTTAAAATCATGTTTATACGCAAAAATATATGATAATTTATATACATATATATTATAACGAAGAAATAGTAAATTATAAAATTTTTTTAAATTATAAGTTACAAAAACTAAATTATAAAATTTAAAAATTTAAAACATTTTTTTAGAATTTTGAATAAAGAAAAAATTTAATTAAATTCAACAATCTATAAATGAATATACTTTATAACATAAATAATTTCTCTTTTTTTTAGGTTGAGAAAGTTATTGATCCTAATTCAAAAAATTCAAAGTATAGTGTTTATTTTTATGGCACAGGAGAAACGTGAGTTTTTTTTATTATACTATGTAATTTTAATTATTTTATTTTTATATATAAATTGTGAAATAATATAGAAATTATATATTTATAATAATTTTTATATAAAATTTTTTAAAATAATATTAAAAGTTATATAAACATAATATATATAAAATAAAAGAATAAATTGAGATTTTTAAATATTTACTTTAGTGCTGTGTGTAAAGTGGAAGAATTATATACCTATATTGAAAATAAAGCAAAATTTGGCAAACCACTTCGAAGGAAATTTTTTCATGAAGGATTAGTACAACTAGAACAAGAGCTTAAAAATGATAGAAATAAAGCATCAAATCTTGCTGATCTTAAAGGTAAAATATATATAATATATATTATAATATTAATAAATATATAAAATTTGAAATATATATAAAATGCTATATATAAATTCATAATTTAATTTAATTAAAGAAGCGGGAATTGAAGAAACAAGAAAAGAAGGTGATAATTTACCGACAGTTAGTGCTGCAGATAGTGACATGGACACAGGATCTCTTGTTATTGATGAAGAAGAAAAAAAGAAATCTATGAAAAGGAGAACCTTTTCTACTGCTGTAATATATATTTAATTAATTAGATTTATTGTTAAATGTAAACATACATAACATATATGTATACATTTCATTAGGAGTATTTTCTCATTTATGCAATATTTTGTAAAGAAACAATTATTGTATTGAGCACTCCAATAATAATTTAGGAATTGCCGACAAATATTTATCAAGATTAAATAGTTTGTGCGATTGTTCCTTACATTTATATTTATATACAATTTATATTTAAAAAATAATATTTATATTACGAGATATTAAAAAATTTTTAAAAATTAGGATGCACCTGAAGTAAAGAAAAGACGCGGAAAAGCAAAATCTTTATCTGCATCTACAAGTGATTCAGTGAAACAAGATGCATTAGATTCTCAGGGAGAAGAATCACCTAAAGAAGTTGTAAGTCGGAGCGGTAGAAAAATTAAACCCAAACGATTTGCTGACTTTTCAAGTTCGGAAGAAACAGATATTGCAGATAAAAATGGTATATATTATCAGCTTTATCTAATTAAATTGATAGAATTTGATAAAATTTGATAGAATTCTTTTTATAAATATTTTATATATATTATTATAAATATATTGTAGAACATGGAAGAGGTCGTCCTAAAGTTAAGATTGAAGATTCTAATGATCAAGTAACACCCAGTACAATGCATAAAAAAAGAGCTTTGGAAAGTTAGTATATAAAAAGTATATAAAAATAATGTGTTATATTAAAATTAAATTATAAAGATTTAAATATCATATATTTTACAGAAAAAAATAATTTAGATGAAACACCTATGTTGGAAGGTACTGTGGTTTCTGGTGCGACATCTTCAGATATCCCCGGACGAGTTCTATTAGCATTAACATTTGCTGGTGAATACGTAGGAATCAAATTAGACATGGATAAGCCAAAATCCTTTGAAAGCGAAAAGGCTCGAGCACAATGGGAATGGTCCACTGCTAGAAATGCAATGAAAATGAAAGCGCAATTAGAAAGCGGTGAAATTTTACCAGAACAAATAAAAGATTATCTCGATTTTAATGTGCATGTTCCAGATGAAGAAAAACGATTGTTAGCAAAAGATGGTGCACTTCATCGTAAAACAAATAAACTAAGGTAATAATAAAAATAATATTAATTTGACAAAATTTTAGATTTTAATTATTAATTTCAGATGGCTTCGTATTGAAGCACAACTTTTACAATTGGATGCTCAAATTAAATCCAATCTTGGATTAGATCGAGCATATCCGGATAAGTGTTTGCAAGCAATGGATGAAATGTTATCACTTCCAATTGATCCCTTAATGTTGAAGAAACATCCACATATTGTCGGAACTGTTAAAAGGGTAAATAAAAGGAAATATAAATTATCATTTTATTATTCAATTGATTCGTTATAATTATTCTAATTCTATTCAATTCAATTTTCAGTTGCGAAGATATATTGGTAATTTAGCTGATTGGAAATTAAGTGATGAAGAAGAGGTATAATTTTTTTTTTTTTTTTTTTCGTAAAATATAAAATATTTTATATAATATTTTTTTTTATATTCCCCTTAAATTTTATTTATAGGCAATTTTCAAACAAAAAGCGGAACAAATTAGACAAAAGTCTGAGCATATATACAACAAGTTTAAAGTAAGATTAAGTTAATTTAATCTTTATGTTTATTAAATTTATATATATATATATATATATGATTTATACATATACATGCCTAATATATTTGATATAAGATTTTCTAATAAAATTTATTTTTATATAATTGCAAACTAAAATAAATAAATATATTATCATTTTCTTTTAGGCTATGTTTACTATACCTGAAGGGCAGTCATTTTGGCAATCATTTTCGGATCAGGTGGTTCATTTCAAAGAATTGACAAAGGATATGCCTGAAGAAAAAGTATTCTCTTTAATGTCCGATCCTGCTTGTCCAGGTAAAAATTTATAACACATTGATTATCAATTTAGTTTATTATTAATGAATTAAAAATTTTACCTATATGTGATTTGTAAAAAATATATATATCTTATTAACATAAATAAATATACAAAAGTATTATTTTATATTATATATTATTTTATAACATATTATAAACAATATGTTAAGTAAAGTATACTAAATATATATATATATATAACTGTGCGTGTGCGTGTGCGTGTGTGTGCGCGCGTGTGTGTATTTTTTTTTCATGCAAAATACAATAATAAAAATAAATAATACTTATAGATGCAACCATATCAGAAGATTTGCCTGCAGATGAAAGCGGTAGTCGACTAAATACAGATGCACCTGCGGTAGTTAAATTGGAAGTGCCTACAAGGAGCGAGACTCCAAAAGAGTCAGAGGCCAAGTAATATAGTGACTTTTTGTATCTGATAATGTGAAAATCATACTTACTTTTTTTTGTACTAATATAGTACATTACATGAGTGTCTTAAAGTCGAAAAAGAATTCACTTTTTTTGCACTTGAATATCACTTTTGGATCAATTTTGACACTACATTTTATTTTATGGGTTCTCTAGTAAATTTTCTCATTATCATAACTCATCTTTCTTGTAATATCTGTAACTAGGAAACCCATTATTATATGAATGAACAATCTGTACTCTGTACTCTGTTAAAAATGTTAAGAAGATTGTTTAATTATATAGTACCTAAGATTTAGAGTAGATGTCATTAATTATTTACTCTATTCAATAACATGTTTCTTTAATAATTACAATTTTTTTTGCGTTATTAAGGCAATACCAAAAAAGAAAAAAATATTTCTGAAAAATATATAGATGTCTTTGTTGTTTAACACCATACTAAATTTATCTACTTAAGTAACATCAAATACCAATGTACATATAAAAAAGAAAAATTGCAATACTCCTCTATATGTAAAAGTTAGAAACGTGACATACTGTAGAGGTCAATAATAATCATATAATTGGTTGATTTCAATGCAAATTTTCAATAACTTATTGAAATTAACGTTTTGCATTTTCAATCAAGTGTTTTCATAGCACTTTAAAGGCATAATTGAATATCGTTCAAATAAAAATAAAAATATATTGTTTATTATTTGTATAAAATATTTTTGAATCTCAGATAAAGATTTTTTTTTAAAATTCAAACGTGTTCATAAAGCTGCTACTGTTACTGGATTGTACAAATTAGAAAAATGATAATTTCTAAATACTTAAAAAAGAACACATAAAAGACTTTTATAATAACTTATATGTAATTTGAAGCTAATAAATATTTGTTCTAAATAAAATTTTTTAGGATAGAAATTTTTGAACTCGTATAGCTTATTGTTATAAAATTACAATGTAATGTAAATTATCTCTTTTATACGGTCAAAAAATTATAAATAAACATATTTATTTGCATCCAGTACTTTTCGTAATAGCACAATAATTGTTTAACCTCGCACACATTTATCGGTTCGTTTTATTTAAATTAAGTACAGTATTTATCAGTATCTTAATATAAATGTACTTTTGTAAACGTTTGTCGAAAAAAAGATGCTGTAAAAGTAATATTGTTAATAAAAACAAATTAATGTATTTTTTTCGTCGAATAATCAGAAAACCATTGTTACACTTATTTACTTACATTATTTACATTTAAGTTTTTTTTACATTTTTTTTAAGTTAATTCGAAGAAATGCCTTTGAAGTGCATTGAAAACGAAAAAGGTAAATAAATATTTTTTGTTTAGAGTTTTATGCTATTTTTAGTTGATTAATTATTTTTTTAATAATTATGTTAAAATTTATTGCGTATCCTTTAGAAAATAAACTGATAATAACTGATATGTTATATATTACATAAATATTATGATTGCTGAAAAGATAAATGTTTCTTTCAAAATGTTAAAAAACAAATATTTTGAATAAAAAACTTTCTGTAGATTTTGATGGCTCTTTTAAAGTTTTACAAGTTTCTTTGTATTTTATATGTATTATAATTTTTTTCTTATCTATGATTTTATCTAATTAGCATCGATCGCTTGTGATATTAGTAATAAACATCATATAAATTTTGTTGCATGCAAAGTAATGCATGTACTTTTAATATAATTTAATATTTAATGTTGTTTTTCAAATACGCTACTATAAAATAAACCGTAAATCATAAAATTGTTGCATTTGTGCGTTACGTTATTAGAAATGCAACAACCATTTTTTAAAAAAATGAAAATATCAAAAAATAAAAATAACGAAATTAAAAAAAAGTGATATTTGATAGTTACATACAAATGAGAAGAAGACAAAGTGCATTGTCCATAAATTTTCTTCTATATTTAAATATAAGTGAGAATATATATTTTTAATAGTACATACATTATTTTTTTCGAACATAAAAAATGGTAGATAAATCATATTGGTCTCGAAATATGCATCGGTTGACTTTGCTATTCTTTTTTTTCTTCAAATTTGTCGGTCTTGCCACATTTTCTTTAAATAATCAGAAAAATTTAAACAAAAAGAACTCGAAAAATACCATGTTTTTTATCAGTTCTAAACTGGGAATACTTTACAACTTGTTTGGCAGCTGTCTAATAATCGCATTGTGTTTTTACTCGATACCAGTTATACTTCATTCAAATTATATTCACAAAACAGTTGTTACAAATATCATTGAAATTTTCATAATAATATTAGGCTCTTTTGTTATGATTTCAACTTTATTATTTTATTGTATATTTCAATCAGTTATCGTAAAAATTGGAAATTATTTAATTAATATTGAGAATGTGTTGCGTCACTTGCAACAACCATTAAATCGAAAACACATTTTTAATGTTTTATTTCTCATCTGTTTATTTATGTTAATCTTATTTATCATTCTCTTGATTACTGAAATCAAAAGTTTCAATCCTGAACCAATACAACTAATTGGAAATATTATGCCATTGATCTTTGTAGCTTTGCTTTTCATTCAATATTTTTTTGTGCTTAATTTAATATGTGCAATTTTTGTAAAATTAAATTGCATTATACAAAGCTTTTGTCGAAGTAGATACGATGATATAAATTTAAAAATTTTGAATCAGACTCGATGTGTGTTCATGAGTTATTCAAGAATTCATCTTTTTATTCAAATTCGAGACATTTACGATCATCTTTGCGATATTTCCAGAGAAGTTTCAGACTTTTATTCTTTTTCTATTCTCATAGCACTCTTTTTTATTTTTTTGTTAATATTATTCAACTCTTACTATCTTTTTTTACTTTTTAACGGTGGATTCAATTTTGTACTTATTACAAATTCCATAATTTGGATAATATTGCCATTGTCTCTTCTTGCTTTGCTAACTTCGAAGGTAACCAAAGTAATAAATGAGGTAGGGAGATTTAAATTTTTTTTTTTTTTTTTTTTTGAAAATAATTATTCTGAAAATTTAACGCATTTTTTTGCAGATCGAAAAAACTGGATATATTATACATGTATTGTTAAATTGTACGATCGATCGAGAAACAAAAATAGAGGTAAAATGATATTTACAAATTCGATCGTCTTAACGATTTCGTTGTTTAATATTATGTACATCTTCTAGCTTGAACAATTTTCACTTCAATTGTTACATCAAAAAGTGAAGTTTACAGCGAATGGATACTTCACATTAGATAATACTCTTTTTCATTCGGTGAGCGAAAACTGGCCAATTATTATAAATTTTGTTTGAATGCGGCGAATATACATCATTTGATATTTTTTATTGTTAGATGATTAATACAGTAACCACGTATATGGTGATTTTGGTTCAATTTCAAATGGAAACTTCGAGTGAAAATGCTAAATTCTGCAATTGCACGCAACGCACATTATAAAACATAGTTATCTTACAAATTGGATACTGTGTTTCGATTTTTGATACTTAGAAACAAGATGAGAAGAGAGGATATATAGGACATGTATTATATGGGACATGTATAAGAATTCATTTCTCCGTTTTATCCAAGAACGTTTAGATAAATATAAAAACATTAAATATGTAAAATAAAGATAAATTGAGAGAAATGAATTTTATCGATAATCAATACTGTACTTTTTTTTTCTTTTCTTTTCTTTTTTTTTTTTTTTTTTTTAATCAGAATTTATCAGCAATTCCGTTAAAGAGGACTAATACATCGATTGCATGCATGGCAGCGAATTATATGATTGCAGCTGATTATATACATTGTTGCTCGCAATGAGTCTTCTCGCTTGTATGTGTTTGCACACCAATAATCAATCACAATTGTGTGCAATTTGTTTATCCTTTATATATCCAAGTACATACTGCTTAATTATTAACAAAATTATTCATTACACACTTTTCTATTTATGATGAAAATTAAATGATATCGAGAATGATGAACTTTAATATATATATATATATATGTATATATGTCTATATACAAAACAAATTGGTAATAAAACCTATAATTATTTGATGCTATACGATTACTATGCTTAAATTTATATTTTTATGCTTTCAACTTCGATCGATCATCATTATTTTTGAAAAATCTTTGGTATTCCATTGTGGTTATGCTGGACTAGATCTTCTAAATAATGCACAATATACACTTACGATATTTTTATAAAAAAGACGCAGTAAACATGTTTGCGATTTTTATAAAATATGCAAATTAAATGTTACTGCAATTAATATATTATCTAGCAGAATATCGTTTCACATCTCTTCATCATTTTATTAATTTTTTACATATATCTTTTAAAGAAGAGTTTCATTTATCTCGCACATGATATACAAAATGGTATTTTTTTTTGGTGTATCTTTAAAACAAAAGGCGTAAATAACGGTCTTTCTCAGTGGAAAATTTAATCACAACCAGTTAATACTTAAGCAGCGATTTAACGAACATATTTTTTAAATCATCATCAGAAAAGTTCGCGTATAGCTCCAATTAATGACTTCTTTCCCATTGCGAGCGTATACAGAACTGCAAATGATTTTTTTTCTTAAATATATACAAATACACGTAACATCAACACGAACGATTGCCTTGTTTCGTACTTTGTTGTAATTATATCAATGGAAATATTCCAATATATGTTGTATGAGGATGAGGCTTATTAATGTCCCTTATCATTCTTAGTCATTTAATTTACAACGTTTTTTTCACGAAATACAAAGAATTCAATCGTTCTTCATTTATCGACTTATCACGCAATTTTCGACTATATTTGTAAAGCCTTGGAAATTTAACGTGTATAATAATTTGATAACGTGTCATTTGAAAAATATCGTATTAAATATTCTCTTTTAATCTTCTCACACTAATCATTTCGCTTCCATCGATCGGGTCGAAAATCGGAGAAGAAAAATGACAACTTATTCGTGCAACGATCCGCATAAGTTTTTATTTAAATTTTTAAAAATCAAGATCGTTACACTTACTATGTGAAAGACTGCAGTATGATAAAAATCTCATTATTCGTTTCCCTTTCTTGAAAAAAAGGACATCCTTCAAGGGACGGCGTTATGGACATGGAAAAATTCAGTCATGCTAAAATTTTGATAAAAAATATGAAAAATGGTTCTCTAGTATTAATTCTTCCCGAATTTCATACAATTAAATTTCAGTGTAAAAAAGATGTACATTTATTCTATTAAATAATATTGATATTGTCGCTATTGGCCGGTATTATACGTATATCGAAAATTTTCAAAAAATACTCTTTAAGAATTTGGATAAAAACCAATCGAGTTAAAAAAAAGTTATTAATATTGCATAATTTGTTGGTCAAGGATGAATTTTGTCTATCTTTCGACTTTCTTTTTATGATCGAGGACATGTTGCATTTCGGCCAAGCTTCTCTACGAGACATCCCTCGAAGGAAACGTCGATATATCAAAGGGGTTTTCTTGGCATAGTTATCATGGGCACGAACTATCTTTAATTCATATAATCGTTAAATTACACGTTATTGCACACTGACAAGAATATTTTCATCAATAAATTCATGATTCAATAAATGACAACAATTCACGCATCAAATTATCAGTGAATCGAATCTTAAAGCTAAAACATTTTATTTTAAATTTTAATCATGTGCGTTTCTTCATTTTCTTCTTTTTTTTTCTTTTTTCTTTTTTTTATATGAATAAAATACGTTCATGTTAGTTACAATCTAGATATATGTCAGTGGCACTCATTAATTGCACTCGATCAAATTACAAATGCAATGAGATAAGATAGTCTTGCATGCGATTTTATTCTCTGTAAAAACAAAAAAAAAATTATTTTTCACTTATTTTTATCGCTGTTTAAACTTTCATATAGTGTTCCACATGCTTCAACTTGGTTATTGTTCTCGTGATAATTTTCTTTCAACGATTCACCATAATTGTGTTTGTATCTTGGCTGGCAATAACGCGTACGATAAAAATTAAAACATATTGTATCGATTAATTCGTAATGGAATCTTCGGGATATTTTAACGATTAAAAACGATCTCGCGAATCGTTCCCAGTGTAGCGTTGTTTTCGTTAAACAGAAGTCTCGGCCGAAGTAGTGCCGTTAATCGTTAACGGGCTGATGCTTTCCTTCGATCGTATCAAGTCTACCTGAAACGATCAAACCAAATATTTCGCATAATTTGCCGAAACGCATCAAAGACAAGCCAATCGTTTTAAACAAGCATTTAACGTACATGAAAATCGTTAAAAATTTTTTGAAATTTAGCGGAGCATCGAATACACTGAACCGTGATGGCAAATATTCGTTTAAAAATTGAATTTAAGCATATGTTATTATATCAAAACTATGTCACACGCAGATTACATTATCGCAACAAATAATATCGTTTTTTCGTACAAAAGTTCATGCAAATAATAGAATTAATCTACGATGCAACGATAAAGATCGCAAAGTGCAAAGTGAAAATTAAAATTAAAATATTGTAATATTAATATAGAGAACCGAGATCACAGATTCATCGAAATCTTTTCTGCTGCTTCTTATTTTGGTACTTATTGACGGATATTGCATGCTGCAACTTAATTATGCAACGTGTAATACAATCGAAAGTGGATCCGAAAATAGATCTTCTTTTCTATCGGAATCGTCATGGCTCCTAAGAAAAAAATCTATATCTAAAAGACGACTCCGTTCGAGGGTTCCGTGCAGCCCCCTTTTATACTCTTACTCACACAGTAGCGTACATGGGGGTATGTTGCATGCCGGTGTATTGGTGCTCTTGCTGTGTGACTTGCCATGTGATTTATCGGTTTGGTGATGGTGGTGGTGGCTAGAATTTAGAGTCATTTACGTTTGTCACCTTGATAGAGATCCCACTGTCATCTTCATCCTCTTCGGTCATCGTAGTCAGCCTCGTAGTCTCGTCGGCCATCAACAAGTTATCTTTCTTCGAGTGCTTTTTTTGCTTTCCCGCGCTAGATTCGAATCAATTTATCAATGTCACATTAAACCACTGAATGGTAATGGATTACTTCAGCTAAATCAGGTAAACGTACTTGATTAGTTTGACTTGTTTCATTTTCTCGTTGCCTTCATTTACTTGTTGCCAAATCCCTGTCTTATTCACTTCTTCGCTGATATTGATGCTCGCCATTGGAATTTTCATAATGTTGCCATTCGCCAATGAGATTTGTATATTACCTGATGGACCATATCCGATTGGATTGGATTCGTTTTGTTCCTGAGAGACAGATTGTAAATTCAGCTTCAATGCTTAAATCTCGTTAATTTCAAGGAGAGAAAAAAAAAAAAAAAAAAAAAAAAAGAAAAAAAAATTAAGCCATGCATTGAACTCAGCAAATCTCTTTGTACTACCATAGATTTTGGTATTCCATAGACTTTGAAGAACAGTGGATTTAGGTGTAAAAAAAAAAGCGGTTATTTTGGTTAGCATCGTTCGAGCTGGAAGATGAAAAAAAAAAAAGTGAAATTTGCATTCGGCTGAGAACGAGCAGGTGTCGCGTGGAATAAATAGCCTTCGTGACTCGTGCAGAGCCGAATCGCCTCAATCATTCTATTATATTATTCTTTTTATATACTTATTTCATTAATTCATGATATTATAATTACACTACCGATAAAACGAATCGCTGGAAACGATGGTCGAGATCTATGCCATCATTGCCACGATCATAAAAAATATATAAACACAGTGCACGACATCTGAAGTTCAGCGTAAAGGTGTAATCTTCAGCAGGGATGTAGATACAAATGTTAAAAATTTTCGATGCTGAGGAACTATGGACGTGCGCTTATGGTCACGTACCGATGACAGCCGCAGGATTCGACGACCCACTGGATACCTTTATGTCTCTGCCATTCTTTCATTTCCTCATAGATTTCTCTCTCATTCTCCGATTTTCTGAAGATTTTTTTATCTTTTATATTTTTTTTTTTCTCTCCCCCTTTCTATCCCCTCGAAAATTATATATTTCTCTGTAACTGTGTGTTCTTTAATTTGTGATGTTTATTTGATCTTGCTTCTTTTAAAAAGTATTTCGAGATTGAATGTCTGTTAAAAAGGAGGAGATATTTGATCGCTATTGCAGCGAGAAAAGATTTCTGTTCGATATCGAAGATCCATCCGATTCTAATGTATAATCTACGTGTATCTTACACGTGTCGGAGGAGTTTGGTGATTACATGCAAACAAAGTGTATGTTAATTGTATATTGTGTGCTGAACGTGTTGATAAATACTAAGGAAAAGTTGGGATTACAGATAGATTTGTGTGTGTTCTTAAACAACGATGTATTTTTCATATGTAAAGTAGGCAATGTGTTCGATGATACATTAAGCCGATACATCATGTGTCTCGAAAGATAATCGAAACATTGACTTCGTTATAGTTTTCCGTGTATTGTCGTAAAATGATTTTTCAGAAACTTAATAAAAAAAAAAAAAAAAAAANAAAAAAAAAAAAAAAAAAAAAAGAAAAAAATTTATCGTGTTTTTTCAATAAAAAAACTTATGTCAATAATGATCATACTATGATTAATTTCATATGAATTTTTCGATGATATAAATATCTTTGATAAATATACTTTCATCTATAATCGATATAATTTAACTACAATAACAAATTTATCTAGGTTTTAAAATAATTGTATCCAAAATGATATCATTCGAACGATGGTATAACTATTACATATAATTAATACTGGTCAGACCGAGTATTTTAACACGCGCAATTACGTATGTGCGACGAGATAATTATTTTAGTTGTAAACGTTATGAAACCATCGGAATACATATCTATCTTTTTCATTAATTTTTGTGCAGGCCATCCTCGTCATTCAGGCACATTTAATGGCAAATTATTATTGCTTCGATCGGAAAGACATTAACGAGAACAGCGAAAAGAGGACATATGGCGAGGAGTATTGTTTCGCTAGAACACGCGTAGCAAAATTTAGGCCACTTTCATACGATCAATCGTTAAAATATCGCGTTCTTCTTCGTGTTTCCGACAAAATGTGGACTCGTCGCAGACAGTTACCGTGACCACGGGGCAAATATTAGCCACGCGATCACTTTTTGTGTGCTATTTACGACCAATGATGATATTTAGTATTCGTCTCACGGTGCTAACCTCGCCGTTCTCCAATTGACGAAGATCTTCGGCATGTTTTTTGCTTGGTTCCGGCATTATATCGTCCAGGATCTTCAATTCCCGTTGCGTGAACATCAAATCTAAGGACTTGCGTATTCCAATCATCACCATCAGCTGCGTGAAATATCATTCGAGTGAGAAAAAATAATAAAAAATAATAAATAATAATAAATCATATAATATTCCTATAAGATAATAAAATACTCAATCAATATATTAAACATCGTTCTTGATTTATCATCGTTTGATAAATATCTAACCATCAAAGGGAAAAGAATGGAAGTACTGCTGAAGGATTTGATGATCCACAAACAGGCTAAACAAGTCAATTGTATCGTTGTAAATAGATGTACGCGTTTCAATGGTACCTGAAACATTTAAATCGTGAAACATTCGGATCGCACGAACAATTATAAATACTTATATATTTTAATTATCTCACCTGTCGAAGGAACATATAATCGGGTTGGTATTTAACCGGCATCAACATAATTAAAATTCTGTCGAAAAATTGAAGTCCTTTCAATGAAGCGACTCCCATATAAAGAAAAACGCCAAATAATACCGGCATAGGTATGTGTCTCAACATTGGTGTGAGTAGGACCGAACAACCGATCATCAAAAAGATTAAAATATGCGTTACTCGCTGCTCGCGAACACCAAGGAATCGTGGTTTTTCTCCTGGTGCGGCGCATTCCGATTCCAGTTTCAACGAGTTCACATGATTAATCGAAAGCACCGTTGCCGCTACGAACCAGGGTAATCCCATTACCGAGCAAATTTCTATCAGAATCGCGAGAACGAATAGATCCAAATGATAGCCACATCCTTTCTAAATACGAACAATACAATTTATGGATTTGGAATTTTTTAATAATACTTTGATCGTTTTTTTAGAATCAAAAAAACTTGCCTTTAATTTATTCTCTTTCCTATTTACTATCACGGCTGTGATTTGTTGATCCATAAAAATCAATATAGTACCTAACAGAGCTGGCAGACTTGCAACAATAGCGCTCCACCATGGATTACTTTGAAAAGGCCAGATTATCCATCCTCGATCGGCCAACGTTGGCTTGAATTCCGTTGGTACCTCGAGTTTCGGCGTCGGAATATTCGCGAAATGATCGAGAGTACTCATCGAAAAAATTGCTATTATCACCGCGAAATCACTAACGACTTGTCTGACCTACATTATACACGCGAAGAGATAAAAAATCGATGGTAATTGGTTTTACGCGACGCGTAAACGTATCTATACCTTCGATGGAAAGAAGAGAGCGTTCTTGAAGTCTTTGAGCTCAACGGATAACAGAAATGTGCCTATGAATAGTATAATTGACATGAGGAACACATCAGGTATATAGTGTGGTAAGTTGCAACCATCGCCCACTAGCGTACCGTTGTAATTCTGAAAGAAAAACGATTCATCAGTGGTATAACACTGTGTCGAGTCAGACACGGTCTTGAAATCAAGCTGCCGTTGCAGCAGTTTGTAATTTCGGCTAACGAGTAGTTCAATGCGTGACGTTCAATTAACCTGGCACGTTTTTTGATCGAGCGCCGTCCAATTAACGTTGTCGTAGCTAGACGGTAGACTGCCATTCGGCGGCCTACACCAACACTCGTAATCGAACGGATCGTTTGCATGGGTATTAATAGGATATTTCTTGCCGATGGACAATACGTTTTCAATGGCCTGAAATATAGAAATTTTTACTTGATTATATAAAATATCCTCTCTAAATCCTGTATTAAAAAGCTGATGGATTAAATTAAAGCTTAAGCTAGTAAAGCTACTATTCGATTTTAGCCACCACTTTCTCATCAAGATCGAGGCCAATCGAATCTTCAAGTTATTCAAGTTTCGAAGCCCGCGAGAAGCGCTTCGATTAGAAGCGTATATCTTGCAATTCGTGACCCAAATGCAGGCGATTTCGCTGATGATGCGATTCGCGAAGCACATACAGTTATATCCCATCCAATTAAGTCGCATCGCGTTAGAAGGACACGGTTGCGCAATTAAGATCCACCAAGGTAACAAAATTGCAAAATAGTCGAGATATAAGAATCGATTACTTACTTTGTAGATGAAGATAAACGCGATCAGAGTGGCGAAGTTTTCCTCTGTGAAACGTGTGATGTAGCACACGAAAGCACTAGCGTCGATCGCTACGAGAATTACCAAAATTAAGGTTATCCATGAGCCGATCCAAAAACGGAACGACATGTAGTTCCAATCCGATTTCCTATGAGCATACACAATTTCGTTACGCCAACGAGCAACGCCTTATATCGTAAGAACTCACTTACTTGCAGAATTCATAGACTATCGTCTCGAAGACTAAAACGGGACCGGTTGAGCCGAGGATGGTTAAAGGTTGTCCAGAAAAAAATCCATATCCGATACCGCAAACGAAACCAGAAACTAACGACTCCATGGCGGCCATATTTTTTCCCGTAGCCTCGCCCAATAAACCACCAAATGTGATTATAGGCGAGAGACAGGCAAAGTATAGGAAGATAAAAGAGGCTACGCATTGAAGAGCCAACGCGTCTTTGAAATCGGAGAAGTAAAACGGCGCTTTCCTCTTGATATCGTTTATCAAACCACCGAAAAGCTTACCAGACCTCGAGAGTCCGGATTCTTCCCTCAATTTTTGTTCATCAGCTTCTTCGTCCAGTTCTTCTTTCGGTTTTTCTTCTTTTGGTCGTTTTCTTACATCCTAAGCAAATTGATTATTAAAATGAATTCCTGTAAATATTAATTCACGGATCGTTCTTCGTCTGATCGTATATCGTACCTGCGAAGGAATGGCAGCAGGCGGTTCTATTCTGATTGCAGGATCCCATTCTCCTGGTGGTAGAACCGTGACCGCGTCCAAGAACTCGTCAATTCCGGCGAGAAGATGATTTCTGTTCTTCGCCTTGTAAGCCACATCGTGGAAGACCTCGTCAGACATTAAAGTAGCCATTGCACGACCAATCTCGTGGAAACCTGTGAGCCCTCCCTAAAAATCCATCGTATCGTTATTCCATCTAACGGATTCCATCTAACGGATCGATTAATTTATTTATCTCGTGTTTCGCTATGATCGATAACCGAAAGATAAAACAATTATCAGGAAAACACGACAAATGATTGAAATGAATTGGAGAATAGAGACAATCTCAAATGATATTTCTCGTTCAAGTTAGGTAGAAATTGTTTTGTGTATCGGACCCTCGAGATCGAGAATAGTTCAGGCAATCAGCGTGCTCAATTACTTCGTTAAAACGTTAATTACTCGAAAGGAGCTTTTCATCGAGTTACCCGAGAATCTACATTTCTACCCGATAGATATACACGATTGTTCTACTTTCAATGTTTCGTCGTATAATTCCGATATCCGAATTCGAATCGATTTATACTCAGACACGAATTATTATTTTCTTTGTAAAAAATCTTTGGAAAAATCTTACCGTTGGTCCAAGCAGAACAAATATAAATCTCGTTGGCACAGGAACTTCCGTCAAATCACCCATTATTCCAGCTTGGCTCAATCGAATGAAAGCCGATAGAGTTTTATCTAAAAAATCGACCTCTCCTACGAGAATATTGCTCGCCTCGGCTCCCGCTGGTATCTTCCGCATAAAATGCGT
Organism: Apis laboriosa; assembly: GCF_014066325.1. Classification (NCBI taxonomy): domain Eukaryota; kingdom Metazoa; phylum Arthropoda; class Insecta; order Hymenoptera; family Apidae; genus Apis; species Apis laboriosa. Next base: position 16,394 of record NW_025224475.1, on the reverse strand, counting down.
ATTACCCTGATGAAGAATAAAGAATTATTCGACAGTGGGAATCAATTCGATCATTAAAAATTACGAACCTTGTGATTCGCATCTCCATTTTCTAAGGCGGACGAACTGTGATTTCGGCTAATTGACACGCTACTCGGACTTCGATCCATTCCGTTAGGGCCTGGTTCTTGGCCTGAAAGAGATCTAGCTTACCGCCTACTGCGTCTTTCCAAGGTAAAATTAAACGAGAAGACGAGAAGGCGCGTAGGCATTATAATCGAGGACTACATATTTTTCCGTTTCCTCTCAATTATCATTTCTATCCAAGACCATTAAAAGTTGGATAGCGACCTACATTCGCATGTCGAAAGCGTTTCCCAGTTGCAGGAATCCAATATCAAAGATTTTCCAGAATTTCTCTTATAGGCGATATACGGGACATAGTAGATTGCTTTTACTCCCGTTTTTTTTTTTTTTTTTTTTTTTAACATGAACGTTAATTTTCAATTCAAAGATATATTGCACGAAAAATAAAATTGTGCACGAACAATTTTTTTCTATTAAATGTCAAGACCACGTTGCACAACCCTTTCGAACGGTAACCAATACGGTAAAACTTTTCCGATAGATTGACCACGCAGCTGCAAGCACTCGAGGACAGAGTTGATTTTGTTTTTCGTGTTCTCACTTGCTCTCGATAATCGTTTGTCGATATAGAGGGATGTTATTTCGAGCGATGGTACCAGTAATGGTACTCTATAATCTGAATCGTTGGATTCCGACAACTCACGACACTATTCGTCACACAGATTTTCAGGAATATATGTCGCATATATATGGTATAGTTGTATAATTGCTACGGAAAATCTACAAGGTCACGAGATGATTATCCGATGTGTTAAAGAGTTAGAAGAGAATTGCAAGCACGATAAAGCAACAAGGAGATTACCAGGTATAGCAAGGAAACGGCTACCCGCATTCAACGCTGGCCCACTGCCGTGACTTGTTGCGCCGGCGATCGCCGGAGCGGAATTCGATTCCTCCACTAAAAATGAGCATGAAACATACACCAGGATCGTCCTTTATTTACAAAGGAAGGGCCCAAGAAGGAAGAAGAGGAAAATCCCATTTCGTCGATGAATTACGTATCGCGAACAGTTGCGTCTCGAGACTCGCTCGAAATCACAACTCGTTCGCGATAATTCGTAATTTGTAGTAGTTTTTTTTTTCTTTTTCTAAATAATAATCAAAATCGCGAAGAAATGAGAGGAAAATTAGTCGAAACTCTGAAAAGATAGATATTAGTCGATTAAAAAAGTGTGACAGTAGTACTAAGTATGATATCGAGTTAAAAGTATACATTAAGTCATATCGTGCATATTATACAATTAGAACGTAAGATCATGCCTCGTGATTAGTTGAATTGTAAAGGTTTCACCTACGCGTTCCCGCGATCGTGCACTTCCTCTGAATCGTTTCTACTTTACGATCAGGAGAGAACATGTATCGCTTGTAGTATTCCCGCGAATCCGTTGCTGCGTTAGTTACGGTTGCAGTAGTAATAACTGATATTCGTCAGACACGAGCGTTCTTTCTGAATCGGTTTTCACGATCCCGACCGATAACAAATCCACTCTATGCAATATTTAACTACTGTAAACATCGAAAATTCCACAGAGGAAGGAAAACGAAAATGGAGGAATAAAACGACGTGAGCGTCGATAAAGAGATGTTAATCGGGAGATATTATGTCATTACATTTCATAATATGTACAAAAGAGTGGAAAAGAGATAGAAAAAATACAAACTAAATATGGAGAGAAATACAAAGTGTAATAATAATTATAACAAGAAAACGAAAGACATTGATTTTTATACTCTATCAATTAAAATTTATATGAACAATAACCACCTGACAGTCTAACCTTTTAGTTGACACATCGCGAACCATGTTGTGAATCCGACCACGTGGGGAATGCCGAATTCGTCTGATTGAAAAATAAGAAACAAATGTGAATATCTTATACCACGATCGAAACGAATTAAAAAGGATGGATTTATATATCCGTTTCAATCATTTTCTTTTATACCGTGTTAAACCAAATAAGTTGCACGAATTTTGGCGTTTGCACGTTTATACAAATCGTCCGTGGGATAAAAATTGGTATTGATTAGTAAGGTTAAAACTAATTGTTGATACATGAGGAGGATTGAACACAGTTGGATAATAAGAAGGAACGTTAGAAAGCTGCGAAAGCACCGTAACCCAAGGCGATCTAGGCTGCTATAACAGTCTAGCCTATGTTATACCTGGAACCAGAAGATACGGTCCTTTCAAATCTTTCGTTTCTTTCGAAAGTAGAGCTGTGTTTGGATTTGGACAACTGCTGCTGCGAGCGACGGAGGGCGCGTAGGCGTCCCTACCGCGACGCTCCTGTAAATCTGACGTCAACAACGCATGCAAACCACACGTACAGTCGTAATCTGAAAATGTCCAGTACGTTTTGCATGCGTTTAATGTGAATTGACCTTGGAAAATGTGAAATGGCATCGGATACTTCAGATATCAAGGTCCACATACCGTAGATATATGTCCGATTTTTGTTCAACTTTGGCATATTAATGAATAAAAATAATAAAGTGGTTAAATATTTGGAATGGATGTTGGAATTTACAGAAAAACAAGATAAATAAATAAACAAATAAATAAATAAATAAATAAAATACGAAAAAAAAAANAAAAAAAAAAATATTTAAACGAATCGAAATAATCGAAGGATTATTTTTAATTTCTAAAAGATTTCTAAAAGATCGCACATATAACAATTAAATATTAATATTCATATGTTTAATAAAAATAATTATTAATATATTTAATAAAATAGTTAATCAAATTAAACTTGATTAAAAGTTGATGATAGCAAACTTACTCTTCGAAGAGGAATGATTTCGACCTATTTCGGCCAATGATCTGATAATAGGTAGCCTAGACATGTTGTTATCTTTACGTCTCTCGTGTTGATGCCGATGCCTCACCAGAAGAGCTTCCCTGACCTGCTCTCCAAATACTTTTCTCGTTAGAATTTTCACTTAAATGTATTACAAGAGATATAGAAAGATGACTCATTTATCTATGAGTTATCTACTCCACGAGTCTCCCTTTTCTCGTACCTTTTCTCTCGACTCGGCCGGCAACGAGCCTTTATTGATCATATTATCGAGAACCAAATCAGCAATCTGTTCAAGACTGTTCGCTTCCATGTCCAACATCACGGTCCCATTTAACAGCAAGCTCCTCAATTCGAAGAGGGCGTGTAGCGAGAGAGTCGCTACGTGTGGTTTGCTCCATCTATTTCCACCCTCCTCGACATCTTCCTCAAATTTGATCCACCTATGGTTAAGATGAATATATTTATCCCGGGAAAAACAAATTTTGTCGTTATCTGGAATAGAATTTAACAAGGGAATAAGATTACCTGGCTGTTTCCTTCCATTCCATCTCGTCACCATCCTTGACGAGCTCCTCCATCTCGGAGAAGAGAGGATGGGATTCGTGTGCATCGTCGCCAACTTCTTCGCCCAGGATAAATTGCACCCTCTGGGCTGGGGGTGTAACTGTAATTTTAGACATTGCTTCGTGAACCGCGAATTTCTTTATTGCATGAAGGAAAAAACGAACGAAACATAGATAAGAATTCGCGTGTACATGTAGTACAACTACTCGTTCGATTTAAAATTGCTTGAAATGACGTTGAGTAGCGATCTTCAAATATCTTAGAATAATCCGTAGAACAATTTCGAACATCGAATGATTTTGAGATGATTTTGAATCAACTTTGAAACGATCTTCGTACAACTTTGGGATGACCTGAGATGACTCTGAACGACTTTTGAATGACATTAATATGACAAAAAGATTTCGAGATTACACATTACACATAACACATGGTATGATTTTGAACAATTTTGTTAAATGATCCTTGGTATATATTTTATAAATGTATTTTTTGTCAATGCAACGACGTTCTCTGTCAGCTAAAAGCGCATTGCCTCCAGTAACAATAAAAATATGTTGTGCATATTGTTAAATAATCGGGAAGAAACGTAAAACATACATAATTCACAGAAGGTTGAAACGTTCGCCTTTAAAAACGCGAATCGTTTAAAGGGTGAGTCTTTGGAAAAAACTTTGAAAAAATAGAACAATATTAGATCGAGCAGTGCAGAATGATCAACGCAAACTTTTGCGTGCACAATGACGCATGAACACATGCACACGTCTAAGAAAAGTGTTGGAAACGGAAAATACATGAAAACCAGATGTACACAAAGAAAATATACATTTTCTTTATCGTTCCTTTGAATAATTACAAGCTGTTCTGTAATTACCGCATGAATCATAAGTGAAATCGCGTGTCGATATCGAAAAATATTTAATGAGATCATTCGTATTTCATTCGATTTAAATTGTTACGAAATATTTTCCGTGAAAAAAAAAAATATATATCGCAAGACTATATCTGCATTAATAAAAGATAATATGCATTAATCGCATCCCACTAACTATTGTAACGCTCTTTATATAACAGTAATAAACAAATTAATGATACATGAGTCACACAAGTTATACACAGAGCGATTTGATCTGATAAATATTAATCTTGTTCGAGATACATCACGCTATAACGTGAGATATTAACTACGAATCTAATCGAACTTAAATACCATCCCGCCAAATTGACGAAGCGATTGCAACAACCTTGACGAGATATCCTTGAATGGTAATTAGTTTACGTAGTTTCTTTCAAATCAATGGCTCATCGCCGATAGTATATTTAAATGATTAATGTAAGCAGTAAAATTCTGACGTATTTAAATATAAATCACGATATTTTTCAAACTATCTTGATATTCACGTACGAATGATCTCTTGGTAAATGTGTCCGTGTAAATAGTACATAAAATTTTGTTGCGTGTTAAGCTTACGTATCATCTCGCCGTCGGGATCGCAGATACTAGATAGTCGACTCCTTCGAGTCATCAGCAATTGTCCTGAAACGTCAACGATACAACAAACATTGACGCTTAATGCAATTTCGATTCTCATAATTACTCTCTTCACAATTTGATATTTCACGATGATTCGACGCAAGCGTCGTTTTATTTTTCTTTTTCAGCACGATCATCTCCTCAAATCTACAATCTGGAGCCAGATTTTTAATATTTATACGAAATATTGCGACGTAAATTCGAATAGGATTAAAAATCTCGATCGCAACACATTTTCCCGAATACCAAAATGGATAGAGATTAAAAACAACCGTGGCAAATCTAGATAGGTAGCCGACTTTTTATTAAAGTCAAACAATGAAAAAAACAAATAAAATTTTCTCAACGAAATATCAATCGAAAAGCTCTTTCCGAAACCCGAATTTCGTATCGTGTCAACCCGTTTTCCATAAAAAACAGAATAAATAACGCTTTCTACTATTCGCTCGCAAAGGGATACAAAGGATGGCTGCACGATATCTCTCGAAGGGCTGAGGCCCTTGTCGAGTCTCGATATCGGTCACCCTCTTGCATCCCGTGTGCCAAAGATAGGGTGAACAGCCGGAGAAGTCGTGACAAGTGGTTGGCTGGTTGCCATATACCGTTCAATAATGCCGCAAAGTGCAACATACCATGGAACGTTTACACGCGCACTCTACGCTAGCTACTTGAACGACACGGCCACCGCTAATGGGAATGAATCAACGGTGGGAATAGTTTTCAAAGTGATACGGTTCGTTTGAGAGTGCGCCTTCGTCATCCAACAGTTTCGTTTTACCGTCATCCTTGTCGTTTCATTTTTTATCTCTAACAATACTTTCGCGAAAGAAAGCGCGCGGATCTCCTCGCTATTCCGCGATCTTTAATTTGGAACGGCGTGGCAAACTTTTAGCGGTCGGAACATCCCTATTTACGTCGATCGAACGAAATAGCCGAGAAGCTGGTGAGAATTTCCAGCTCTCCTCGTGTCTCGAGTTGGAGAGGCTTTCGCCGTTTAGAGTAGATCTTTTCGAAGCAGCACGAGAGCGATTAACCGAGTTCGGTGTAAAAGCGGCGCGAACTACTTTAACCTCGAAAACTCGTGACCTATAAGAGACATTTGTCTCTCGTTTCTATTCGCGGTGGTTATCGATTATCCGGCGTATGTCGTTCCTCCCTTAGCCAAAGAGAAACAAAATGAGAAATCGGCCGAGACGAGATTAGATTGGCCCTCGCGCGGGTAGCGTATTAATCGAAACGATGGGCGTGGATTTGTCGCGATAGAATTTTATGGATTGGCTACCAATATTGAGAAACGAGGGGGGGAAAAGTAGTCTTGTTGCTGGAACACGATCCGATAAGTAGACGGAGCGAAGATTGCGACGTGGGAAAAGATGAGAGTAAAAAGCAAGAGATATATGGAAACAGAAATGCAAACGTCGACAACTTACTGGGCCTATCGTTGTCGACATTATCCTTATCGGCACTGTACGTTTGACGTTGAGAATGATGGTGCTTGTGATGACGACGATGTCTCCTTTCGCCTGGTAGATGCACGCCCACATACACCGTGTGCGCTCTGTGACCTGGAAGCAGATGAAAGAGAACTCGCGTCACTGGCTCCTCGAATCGACGTTCCTATGATTATCGATAATAAAAATTCATACAAGCGAACAGAAACAGAAATTCATATTATCGTCTTTTCTCTACAAGTACATATTTCCTCTGTATCTTTGACATGGACAAATATTTGCTATCCTGTTGCCTCTTTAAATTTCCATGTTTCTTAAATCTCTTAAAATAATCGATACTGATCCACGTTGTTAAAAGCCTGTCAAATAATCGAAATCGACTCGATCGTCGAATATCGACGATACAAGATCGCATCGGAACAGGTGACCTCGAATCCGATGTTCTACGCAGACGAGAATCGCGAATATTGGTGAACGAAATAATGATTTTCGAAGCACCAGCAACGCGTTTTTATGAGCAAACAACGAAGCCAGATCTGTGTATCCAGCTGACCTACGCATGAACAAATATTATCGGGCTGATTAAAGCGTAAGGATGCGAAAGGAGATTTCGATCATCGACCGAAAGAGTTTCTTATCGGTGAGAAAGAAATCGAAAGAAATTTAGATACCTTCGTAGTCTTTCTCGGTGAAAGGTTGATGAGTGATCCGAACACCGGGATCTTTCGGAGCTTCGTCGTCACCTGTCCCACCTGTGTGGGCCGCGCCACCTCCACCTCCGATACCCGGCTGCATCCACGGTCTAAAAAATAAATCCAACGCACACGTCAAATCAATATGATTAAAATAACAACAAATTTTGAGAAAATCGTTCCAAAGTTTGAAATCGATCATCCGTCCCAATAATATAATCGTATCCCTCTACGAAAATTGAAACGATGTTACCTTGGATCCGCCGCAGTTGCAACCAAGATTAATTGCAATTTTCAAAAATGACTGATTATCGAAGCGGTATCCGCGTCGACTCGTCAGCTTCGCTAACAGCTCTCGAATATACGCGACTCTGCGCGAAAGTGACCGATAACGTGTAAATCGTTCCCCCGAAATTGTCTTTCAGCGGCGTTTATGAAGGAAAAACGCGCGTGGGATTTGTGGAATATGTGCGGAGACGGTCGTCTGCTCGCGATTACCGGCGATGCACACGCGATTTTATAATAATTAAACTTCCTCGACGGGAAGTACTTTATTTGCAGCACGAGCATGCACGTTCTCTTATTTCCCTCTTCTCGCTTACTTTCCAATCAATTTTTACACGTTGTATCGTAAACGAAATTTATTGATTATTTCAAACAGAGCAACTTACGACGAACCACTCTTCAACGATCCCTCACGATCCATATCTTTTCCCTTACGAATTTAATTGTCCACGGCGTAGACTCGAATCGCGATAATAGTTAACAATGCCTCACGTTTTATTCGCGAAACAATAGAAGGAGTTGCGTGCGATTCCGCATCGCATACGGATCGTCTTTGATTCCTTCGAATTCGATTCGACTTCCAATTCGACTCGCGTCATCTTCGCGAGATAAGCGGGGATAAGGTGAAAACGCGCGATATCCGGTCGCGTTAAAGAGACGTTTGTTTTCGAATCGATACCACTCATGAGTAAACGGAAAAATTGCACATTGTACCGTGAAATTCTAACAAGTGAACGAAAATTACCGAGGAGGGACACTGTTACTCGATTATGCGTAATCAGTTGACACGTGCGATCCTAAACACCGAGGCCGATGATTACTAAGCCGAAACAGTTTCGTTCGAGACGTGTGTCGCAGATGTATCTCGCGTAATAAAACATCGTAAAAAGCGCGGCTCTTTTGGGACGATACGATTTTTTCGACTACGCAGATCCACCATGTTCGAAGAAGGATAATAATGATAACAAAGATGTTTAAAAACTCGACGAGGAGACGCGAATTTACGAGGGAATCGTGAACGTTTTGCGTTTTACGAAGAGCTTTAAACATCGAGACTCTATGCGACGTACGATCCTTTTTACGAATTTTTGAAAACTTATTCTTGATTTCGTTTAAAACTTTCTTTCATCCTCTTCGTTAATATCGTTTTTCCAACTTTTTCGCAATATCGTTGTTTGCATAATACGTGTTGGGATAAATTACTTTATAACGTACAATTTACACTTTACGATTTAATACCGTCGTAAAAATGACGAGGAAATTAATTCGTAACGCAATGAATTTGAATGATTTAAAAGGCTATTGAAAAAACTTGTATATACAAAGGTGTATGTTGCAATAGCTAACCATTAACGTGAGAAAATATAAAGTTCATTATCGAATTATGTGTACAAGGATAGTTATTATTTCATATTTACCATAATATATTTTGCGTATGTATTGCTATTGTTTTCTCCTTTCGATAATTAAATCATAATTTTGAACGAACGAAAAATCAGAGGAAAATGGATCAAAATTCTTGTTTAATTCTCATTTTCTTTTGAGATTTTTCTTTCTATCTCCAAAACCAAAAATAGAGAGTGTTAAAGGAGAATCTTTTATCTTTCAAAATCGTAACTTTTATAAAATCATCATAATATATATTTATGATGAAATGAAAGTTTATTTTCTAAATCTCTTACACCTTCCTTTTTTGCCATAAAAAAAAATGATAAAACTTTCCTAGTTATCTAATAATATTTAATCGTCTAAATCCACAAGATATAATGCAAGATAATAATGAAATTGCAACACGTTCAATGATCACATAGAACCATGACATTTTTCTTTACGTGTATGCGATACATTATCACGATAACTAGATATATACATATATATAGCAATCATTCATAAGATAAACATCGTAATGATAATCTTCAACAGGTTTCTCAGACTATTTGAATTTCTCCAAAGCTCGTGAAAGTATATATGGAAGTTTTCAAGGCTGATTATCAGAATGTCAAGATCGTGACAAACGTTAAACGGTCAGCCGAGGATTAGCAGCTGTCAAGTGGATAATTACCACGCTATGATTATCTGCGTTCTACCTATGTGTACATGTAATATATGTGGTTTTACATAATAGACGGTCCTCTTGTACGCAGTTACGATAAAGGGAGAGTGGGATAATAAATGAGGGGAGCACACGATAATTGTTTAATTGTTGGAGGTCAACCTGGTACCTACCGATATAAAAAAAAACACGAAAGAGGATCCGCGAATACGAAGGAATTCGATTTCTCGACGCTTCTGATATCTAACGGATTAAAATTCTTCGCGTTTTCGAGAGTTTCACCGAAGGACAAATGTCAAACGATCGATGCACACGATGAATTGGAGGCATTCTTGAATAAAACGCGTCGCGATACACGTTGCTGAAAGCGTACGAAATTTTCAACGATCGACTGGCAGCGGGAAGATTCGTCAGACCAATGAGTGCATTAACGAGCCACAACAACGTCAAATGAAAAAGTCCTTGTGATATGATATTTTTTTGTGATTCGAGTAACGAGCATTGTCCGCAACAAAGTTGTACCACTCGTTCTGAATATCGGTACTTGTAATTGGAACGTAAAAATGTAACGATCGAAATAATAGTTCATTAGCGTCCTTTATACGATCTCGAGGCTCGAAATAAATTTCAAATATGTATTCATCGCGAGCTTGAGACAATTCTTATTGTATTGTAAGAGTTACTTTAAATTGAAAATAGATTTGAGATTAAAACGAGTTGCTCTCATTGATAAGAATTGAAAAATTGATAAAGAATAGAAAGATCGATTCAATACATTTTTGAATGTATTTGCCAACGTTTCAGAGAGAATCATCATTGAAACATCCGATAATGCGGATCAAAAAAAAGTCTGCTATGCGCCATTCGATTTATAGCATGCGGAAGAGATCGTAATCGAATTTGGATTTTTGCCAATTTCTTGACACCATCTCTTGAATTTCAACCGATTTCTATATCAAACACTTATCAGAGTATAATTTCTTCGTTGGAACCATTTATTTCCGAATAATTGGTCAACTAGATTGTTGGAACGACATTGTTCCGGAAAAACAACGATGGGTTTTTGAATTTATTCTCTTTACGCGAAGAAAATATCGCAATGAATACCGTGGTACGAAATTAACTACGATTTTAAACTTTGTTAGAAGGAAAATTATAAAATAAGATATAATGAAGACGAAGAGATATTCGATTTCCACGAAATATACTTTATTGAGAATCAATTCCTTCGTTATGAAACGAAGGTTACGAAATCGAATGATTTATCATATTGATAATTTGTTATTTTAAAATCTTTACATTTCGCGCTATTGCATGTAATTTTCGTCTATTTTTTTCGCAATATTTATTTTATCTTTTTTTTATCGATATACTTTCCGGCGTGAAATTACGTAAAACGCGTCATTTTTCGCAAACGATCTCTCCTTTATTTGCCAGACAAATTTTATTCAACGAATTTTCAATAATATCGTTTCTGAGTAAAGAAAAAACGGATAATTTTGTAAATTGATATTCATTCAAAGTCCAGTGATGATAGATCGATGTATATACTGCATAAGTCGAATGAATTGAAGGATAGACTATACAATAATGCTGATAAAAGATAATATAGTTTTTAAATTTCAATTTAATTCTCATTAAACAAACATGTTAATCCAGTGAAAATTTTAGGCCACGTATGATCCAGATAAAATGAAATAAATAAAAAATATTAAAATGGAAACTAAAATGAAATCTTATTGATTTACATATTAATAATAACGAAGATAAAATAAATGATAAAATAATGGAAATATACAAAGCGCGTTTAACTTAAACACGATAAGAAAAAATCAAACTTCGACAAACGACAATAAATATTTCTATATATATACCCTATATAAGAGTATATCTACAATATAGACTCTATGACGTTTCTTTTTCCCGAAGAATCAAGAAATTATTCTCAATTAGAATTACTCTCAATTAACAAAAGAAGCGTCCCCTTATCTCGCTCGACTCAATTACCTTTCGTTTTCCATTTTAAAAAAGCAAAAATACGTAAACGAGAAGATAAGACATATCAATCGTTTTCATTATATCATTGGCGCAATAAGTCGGTAAGAAAGACACGAGCCGCGAAACGATGCTCAAAATAATTGGAAATTTGCATTCTATTTCACTTCACGCGTCTCCAATCCTTTGTAAATCGAATCAAGGATAAATCTCGTTACCTCGAGTCGTACGGATCGCACTTGGAATTCATGTCCGTCGATTCTTACGTCCGATCTTCGAGCAAAGAAGAGGTGTAACACGTTTACGATCGAACGACAATCGGTTAAAGAGTTGGAAATCGGTCGGTCAAAACGACGATTCTCATGGCCAAGTGTTAGAATAGCAAAGTAAATAAAGACGTAGGTGTAGGCGTGAATGCACACGCTGACAGGCTGACTCGCTGGCAGACACAAACGAGGTGTAATCGAGGTCCGGTTGATCGCACTCGCGCCCAATACACTCTTACACTCGTTACGTTGGTTACACACGCACCATTAACGTACGTCTAAGCAGTACGATGATCACCGATCGACTGTTTACCACCGGCTGACACTGGTGTCTCATTTGTGTCATAAAGGCTTTCCATCTATGATCGGAGCGAGGAACGCTAGCAGGCCAGTAATCGCGCGTTTCCCTAGTAATGATCGGTCGTTCGTTTTACATAGCTACTGATAAGTCGACTCCAGATAATGATTACGTATTTTGATCCCGTGCTCCTCAAATGTGGCTCGCTTCGCCACGATTCATAGATTTTTCATCAAATTTGCGCAAATGACCTGGCAACCGACCTTATGAGAGCGCGATAATCGATTTATCAATTTTTCGACTTTCCAGATCTCTGAACGAAACGATTTTTGTCCCCTTCGTGAAAGAGAAATTTCCCCTCTTTTCCATAGTCTATTGGCTACCAGATCAATAACCGATATTCCCTAAGAAGAAAATCGAGCATGTAAGCATTGCCACGCGTGTCGAGTAAATAGACGCAATCAATTCTCGTATAATCCGCAAACGTTTACGCTGAGAAATTGATATCGCGTTGTCTATTTGTTCGCTCTTTACGATTCTTCGCTAACTAACTCTTTAAACGAACGATTTTTAAGCTTGCTTTTTTCATTATAACCAAGAAGCCTATTTTCGAGTATACTCGTTCCTTTGTTGAACATTTCGTAAACGAACAATCATAAATCGGATTGTTATGTATTGCAATTGTTTTCGTAGTCATTGAAAAGTTACTGATTTGAGAAATCCGTGATCTATCAGATATTAAAGAATCTAGATAGTAAAGATGAAAACTATTCGAAAGTTGACCAGTTAGCGTCAAAAGTCGAGATATGGATGATTATTGTAAGAAAATTTGATTAAGGTGGGAAAGCTGCAAGTGAAGCGTCTCAAGAAACGTGCACGAGCTGTTGGCCTTTTACTCATTATCGAGATAATGACGATGAGCTGATAATTATCGATAAAAATAACACGGTTTGCAAGCAGATAGCTCGCGGAAAAACACAAGACAATTATAATAGGTGCGCTTTGAAAAAATTAAATTGTTGAAAATTCAAACACTATCAACTAGTTTGAATATTTTTATGTATAGTTATAGCGGGTAATTAGCGGGTAATTAGCGGATAACACAGATTTACTTTCAATCCAAACAATAAAGGGATTTCGCTTTATCATCGCATTAAGTCCTTTTTGAGTAACGTATCATAGTCTGTCTTTTTAGTGCTAATCAGTGCGACTGAATCTTTAACAAACGACGTTATGTCAAGTTGAAACGATGCTTGCCCGCTTTGTCCGTTTTTATCGTTCGATTAGATCCATTGTTTAACGACCGATTCAAGAAGAAGAATGTTAATAGCGTTTAAGTGGAATATAATAATAGATAAAGACTCGGAAATTCGATAAAAAGATTTTATAGAATGGTTACCCGGAACTATTCCATTATTTGTTCGATTTCGACAAGGAACTCTTAAACATTATATGTCTCGTTTCCGAATTTATCGATTAAATTCGCTTCGACCGGTCTCGCTAACAATGATTTCACCGATCTTTTCAAATATTTGAAGTTTCGCGAAAGCTCTGGAATTTCTTTGTTAATTCCAGCACTGATATCGCGATACTAAAAGAAGGGAAGCTCGCGTAGAATTACTCACCTTCTAATTTGCTGAAAGACTTGAACGTCCTTTGATCACGAGCTGTTTTTTTTTTTTTGCAACACGATCACGTTTTATCAGACAGCCCACATCATCGCGCGAAATCTCGCACGTTGGCGCACGAATTCGAACAATTTTGCGATTTTGATCGTTCTTCACCGGAAGCACCGATATCCACAATTAGGATGTCATTTTATATTCTTAATGAAAATACGAAGATATGTGCTATAAACAGAAACGGAACAAAATATAGGACACGTTTGTATCGATAAGGAAACGCGAGAAAGATATCACGAGTTATTTGTCATATATTGTACGAATAAAAAAGATCAAAAGAAGTTCAACGACGTGTTTTCGAAAAGAAAGAAACCCGTTATAAATTTACGCCCCTCCCTATCCAATATCTCCATCTTGCCGTTTCAGAATCGAAATATAAAAGCGATCGACTGCCTCGCCCTTTCTTTATCTCTAAATAGGAAAAAACCCAATAATTTTCAAACATTGTACTTACAATAAAAATAAAAAAAACTTTATCTCTAAGATAAGCGAAATCTACAAAAATATCGTAATACTTGTTAATTTTTTTAAAGATTAATATCTTTATTATGAAATGTAATTACTAAAAAACGTGTAATTAAATTATCGTTCAAATTAGATAAACAGAGAAAAAGATCTTTTATCGTTTGATCGTTTTCATTCAAACATCGCGTATTAAAATCTTTTCATGCTTTTTGGCATACGATAATTTTTAATCCCTTTTCCATTTCTAAGCATTGTCTCGCTTTTCATCGATTCAACTTTCCATTCAATGATTAAAACGAATAATAAACCGAAGAAGAAGCGATAGAGCGACACTCGCTGAAAAGAGATAGTACAGTGGTAAATCGTTCGGCGAAAGAGTCGGCTGTGACAGGTGTCAGGCCGCGAAACGATTAGAAGGAGAGGCAAGGGTCAAACACCGACAAAGTTTAACGCGTGAGATCTTCGAGTTTCTCTGAGGATTGTAGTTGAATGTCATGTTTTCACAGCTAGACGGAGAAAATAGATCGTAATGTTGAATCGAGATCGAATCGATGATAATTGGAAAATCGAGTGGCGCGAGTATACGCGATTTATATGATAGCATAGTCGTTGAACCCCTGATGTTCTCTATATTCTGGCTCACTGTATGCAAAGGATCGAGCGAGGAACGTGCGGCGCGTATCCGCGGCGCGAGCATACTGCTACTCGCGAACGGTGGAGGCAGCTTCACCCTCTTCAGTATTGATCCACGTGGCCAGCTCGACTCTTTCCGCCACCAGCCCCACCGTCACCTCTTCGCGACCGTCCACCGACCGATGGCTACCGATCCATCCACCTCAAACTGTTCATCCCCTTTTCTCTTTTTATTCATCGTTCTGTCGGTCCATTTATCTTTCCTCCACCGCAATATTCCAAATAAGAAAAATTGATAACTTTGATTGGTTGGCGAGATAAATTTTAAATATGGAACTATTTAAACATATTCGAGGTGAATTTTGTTCGCTTGCTGACATTTAATTTGCGAGGAAATAAAGATTCTCACTGATACGATTTTATGTTGTTCTCGATAAAAAAAAATTTAAATATTAAACAATATATATATATATGAATAGAAGATTTAGAATAGAAATTCATGTTGTATCACTGACGTTATTTTAGATTAAAGTAAGATCGTTGTAGAATCGGAAACTGAAGTTACGGAGATTATTCGTATAAATGTACGTCTTTATTCTATTTCTACAACCCAAACATGTTGGAATGATAATATATTATAAATATGTAACAAATATAATATATATATTTCATTCCAGATAAATAAAAGAATTTTCTTAAATCTTCACTACGAATGATAGATCGTTAATTTAAGATTACTCCAAACATACATCAAATTTTTTCAAAAAACTTTAAACAAGACACGAAAAAACTGAAAAAGTTGATAAGAAAATTTTAACACAAAAAAATTATAAAAGCTCGATATTATTGTAGTTAAATGTATATTTATACATTATCTCACTAAAAAAACAAATATATTTTCTTAAAATACATATGTTGTTGTTTAAATGCTAAATTTTTTAATGATCTATAAAAAGTGATCTATAAAATCACAAAAAATTATCTTATAACGATATACTGTCTAATTTAGATTAGACACAAACAAAATTTTATACAGATTTATCTTACGAAATTTATATTCTGAAATACCGATCGAGGAAAAATTAGTTTTCCTATTATCGA
Organism: Apis laboriosa; assembly: GCF_014066325.1. Lineage (NCBI taxonomy): Eukaryota > Metazoa > Arthropoda > Insecta > Hymenoptera > Apidae > Apis > Apis laboriosa. The sequence continues at coordinate 445 of NW_025224475.1, read as the reverse complement.
CGAAGAATAAAATAGATTTCTAAAATATCGATATTTCAAAAGAAAGTGTTTCTTCTTTATTTTTTAGTATAATATATATAAATAAACACTTACATCGCATATATAACTTTTTTTTAAGATTCCTGACCGATTTCTACTAATCTAAATCTATTTGTTTTTAGATTAAGAACTACTATAATCAAATTTTTCATTTTGAAATGAATAATCCACGTACCTTCTTAATAAAAAAAAAAAAAATTTACTTTCAACCACAAGTCTTAAGAAGTCAAGAAACTAAAATTTAAATTATTAATTATAATAAATTAAAAAAATATGCATAGATTTTATTACTATAGAAAAAAATTAGAAAGATATGAATATATTAATAAATATCTTAACTACCTTCCAAATAACTTAATGGAAAAATCAAAATTTAATAATCGCGATGGCAGCCAATTAGCTCATA